>NC_044037.1:8496122-8689690 GCF_901765095.1 Microcaecilia unicolor | reverse complement strand
GATGAAATTTGGTGTAAGGGGCCTGGGCTACCAGGGCCTGAAGCTCACTGACTGTACGAGCTGAAGTAACAGCCACCAAGAAAATGACCTTCCAGGTCAAGTACTTCAGATGGCAGGAATTCAGTGGCTCAAAAGGTTTCATCAGCTGGGTGAGAACGACATTGAGATCCCATGACACTGTAGGAGGTTTGATGGGGGGCTTTGAGAAAAGCAAACCTCTCATGAAGCGAACAACTAAAGGCTGTCCCGAGATCGGCTTACCTTCCACACGGTAATGGTATGCACTGATTGCACTAAGGTGAACCCTTACAGAGTTGGTCTTGAGACCAGACTCAGACAAGTGCAGAAGGTATTCAAGCAGGGTCTGTGTAGGACAAGAGCGAGGATCTAGGGCCTTGCTGTCACACCAGATGGCAAACCTCCTCCATAAAAAGAAGTAACTCCTCTTAGTGGAATCTTTCCTGGAAGCAAGCAAGATACGGGAGACACCCTCTGACAGACCCAAAGAGGCAAAGTCTACGCTCTCAACATCCAGGCCGTGAGAGCCAGAGACCGGAGGTTGGGATGCAGAAGTGCCCCTTCGTCCTGTGTGATGAGGGTTGGAAAACACTCCAATCTCCACGGTTCTTTGGAGGACAACTCCAGAAGAAGAGGGAACCAGATCTGACGCGGCCAAAAGGGAGCAATCAGAATCATGGTGCCTCGGTCTTGCTTGAGTTTCAACAAAGTCTTCCCCCCAGTCCAGGAGGAAGGCATCCGATGCCAGTCTGCCGTGGGCCTAAAGCCTGGAACAGAACTGAGGGACTTTGTGGTTGGCTCAAGATGCAAAGAGATCTACCAAGGGGGTGCCCCACACCTGGAAGATCTGTCGCACTACTCTGGAGTTGAGCGACCACTCGTGAGGTTGCATAATCCTGCTCAACCTGTCGTCCAGACTGTTGTTTACGCCTGCCAGATATGTGGCTTGGAGCAGCATGCCGTGACGGCGAGCCCAGAGCCACATGCTGACGGCTTCCTGACACAGGGGGCGAGAACCGGTGCCCCCCCTGCTTGTTGATGTAATACATGGCAACCTGGTTGTCTGTCTGAATTTGGATAATTTGGTGGGACAGCCGATCTCTGAAAGCCTTCAGAGCGTTCCAGACCGCTCATAACTCCAGGAGATTGATCTGCAGATCGCGTTCCTGGAGGGACCAACTTCCCTGGGTGTGAAGCCCATCGACATGAGCTCCCCACCCCAGGATAGACGCATCCGTAGTCAGCACTTTTTGTGGCTGAGGAATTTGGAAAAGACGTCCCAGAGTCAAATTGGACCAAATCGTCCACCAATACAGGGATTTGAGAAAACTCATGGACAGGTGGATCACATCTTCTAGATCCCCAGCAGCCTGAAACCACTGGGAAGCTAGGGTCCATTGAGCAGATCGCATGTGAAGGCGGGCCATGGGAGTCACATGAACTGTGGAGGCCATGTGGCCCAACAATCTCAACATCTGCCGAGCTGTGATCTGCTGGGACGCTCGCACCCGAGAGACAAGGGACAACAAGTTGTTGGCTCTCGTCTCTGGGAGATAGGCACGAGCTGTCCGAGAATCCAGCAGAGCTCCTATGAATTCGAGTCTCTGTACTGGAAGAAGATGGGACTTTGGATAATTTATCACAAACCCCAGGAGGCGAATAGTCATCTGCATGGACTGTAGAGCTCCTGCCTCGGATGTGTTCTTCACCAGCCAATCGTCGAGATAGGGGTACACGTGTACTCCCAGCCTGCGAAGCGCCGCTGCTACTACAGCCAGGCACTTCGTGAACACTCTGGGCGCAGAGGCGAGCCCAAAGGGTAGAACACAGTACTGGAAGTGACGTGTGCCCAGCTGAAATCGCAGATACTGCCTGTGAGCTGGCAGTATAGGGATGTGCGTGTAGGCGTCCTTCAAGTCCAGAGAGCATAGCCACTCGTTTTCCTAAATCATGGGAAGAAGGGTGCCCAGGGAAAGCATCCTGAACTTTTCCTTGACTAGATATTTGTTCAGGGCCCTTAGGTCTAGGATGGGACGCATCCCCCATGTTTTCTTTTCCACAAGGAAGTACCTGGAATAGATTCCCAGCCCTTCTTGCCTGGATGGCACGGGCTCGACCGCATTGGCGCTGAGAAGGGCGGAGAGTTTCTCTGCAAGTACCTGCTTGTGCTGGAAGCTGTAGGATTGAGCTCCTGGTGGGCAATTTGGAGGTTTCGAGGCCAAATTGAGGGTGTATCCTTGCCGGACTATTTGAAGAACCCAACGGTCGGAGGTTATGAGAGGCCACCTTTGGTGAAAAACTTTCAACCTCCCCCCCGACCGGTAGATCGCCCGGCACTGACACGTTGATGTCGGCTATGCTCTGCTGGAGCCAGTCAAAAGCTCGCCCCTTGCTTTTGCTGGGGAGCCGAGGGGCCTTGCTGAGGCGCACGCTGCTGACGAGAGTAAGCGCGCTGGGGCTTAGCCTGGGCCTCAGGCTGTCGAGAAGGAGGATTGTACCTACGCTTGCCAGAAGAGTAGGGAACATTCTTCCTTCCCCCATAAAAACGTCTACCTGAGGAGGTAGATGCTGAAGGCTGCCGGCGGGAGAACTTGTCGAAAGCGGTATCCCGCTGGTGGAGCTGTTCTACCACCTGTTCGACTTTCTCTCCAAAAATATTGTCCGCTCGGCAAAGCGAGTCCGCAATCCGCTGCTGGATCCTATTCTCCAGTTCGGAGGCACGCAGCCATGAGAGTCTGCGCATCACCACACCTTGAGCAGCGGCCCTGGACGCAACATCAAAGGTATCATATACCCCTCTGGCTAGGAATTTTCTGCACACCTTCAGCTGCCTGACCACCTCCTGAAATGGCTTGGCTTGCTCAGGAGGGAGCTTGTCCACCAAGCCCGCCAACTGCTGCACATTGTTCCGCATATGTATGCTCGTGTAGAGCTGGTAAGACTGAATTTTGGCCACGAGCATAGAAGAATGGTAGGCCTTCCTCCCAAAGGAGTCTAAGGTTCTAGAGTCCTTGCCCGGGGGCGCCGAAGCATGCTCCCTAGAACTCTTAGCCTTGTTTAGGGCCAGATCCACCACACCAGAGTCGTGAGGCAACTGAGTGCGCATCAGCTCTGGGTCCCCATGGATCCGGTACTGGGACTCGATCTTCTTGGGAATGTGGGGATTACTTAGTGGCTTGGTCCAGTTCGCCAGCAATGTCTTTTTTAGGACATGATGCATGGGTACTGTGGACGCTTCCTTAGGTGGAGACAGATAGTCCAAGAGTTCAAACATTTCAGCCCTGGGCTCATCCTCCACGACCACCGGGAAGAGGATGGCCGTAGACATCTCCCGGACAAAGGCCGCAAAAGACAGACTCTCGGGAAGAAAGCTGCCTTTCAGGGGAGGGAGTGGGATCAGAAGGAAGGCCATCAGACTCCTCGTCAGAGAAATACCTGATGTCCTCCTCCTCCTCCTCCCACGAGGCCTCACCATCAGTGTCAGACACAAGTTCATGAACCTGTGTCTGAAGCCGTGCCCGACTCGACTCCGTGGAAACACGGCCACGGTGAGAGCGTCGAGAGGTAGACCCCCTCGCCAGCACCGGCGAAGCTCCCTCCGCCGACTTCTTCGGGGAGCCTTCCTGGGAGGCAGCCGCAGTCGGTACCGCAAGCGGCACCGATGTCAGAGACCTCACCCCGGGCAAGGGGCCAGCCGGCGCCTCACTCAACGGTACCGGTGGCGCAAGCACCCCTGGTACCGGAGGGGAAGGGCGCAACCGCTCTCCCAGGATCTCCAGGAGAACGGCCCGGAGACTCTCGTGCAGAGCGGCTGTGGAGAAAGACATGGAAGCCGATGCAGGCGTCGAGGTCAGAGTCTGTTCCGGGCGTGGAGGCTGTTCCGGGCTGTCCAAGGTGGAGCGCATCGACACCTCTTGAACAGAGGGTGAGCGGTCCTCCCGGTGCCGATGCCTACTGGGTGCCGACTCCCTCGGCGACCCAGAGCTCTCGGTACCGATGCGGGAAGGAGACCGGTGTCGATGCTTCTTTGATTTTTTTCAAACGAAGCATGTCACCGGAGCTTCCCGGTACCGACGAGGAGGACATAGAATCCAGCCGTCTCTTCCTCGGGGCCGAGGCCGAAGAAGGTCGGTCTTGGGGGGGCTGTACCGCAGGAGCCCTCAGGGTAGGGGGAGACCCACCCGAAGGCTCACCGCCACCAGCAGGGGAATGGACAGCCCTCGCCTGCACTCCAGTCGAAGCACCACCGTCTGACGACGACAGCAACAGTGGAGGTCCCGGTACCGCCGACGCAACCTTTCGATGTCTCGGTACCGACGATGCAGAGGGTCGATACCTCGATGCAGTCGATGCCGAGGTCGAAGGTCTTGATGCTGCCGACGTCGATGCACTCGATGCCTCCGGTGCTGTTGTCGATGAAGAGCCCGAGAACAACACGTTCCATTGGGCCAATCTCGCAACCTGAGTCCTCTTCTGTAAAAGAGCGCAAAGACTACAGGCCTGCGGGCGGTGCCCAGGCCCCAGACACTGAAGACACGAAGCGTGCCTATCAGTGAGCGAGATTACCCGGGCGCACTGGGTGCACTTCTTGAAGCCGCTGGGAGACTTCGATGACATGGGCGGAAAAATCACGCCGGCGAAATCAAAATTCGTAATGGCGACTTAGGGCACCAAAAATAGGGAGAGAAAAACCCGTACCGAGGCCCTAAAAAAGGCCTACCCCGAAAGCGAAAGGAAACTTAAGTCGGGGAAAACAACTGGAAATACGGGAAGGGAAAAGACTGAGGTCGTCTTTTTTTTTTTTTTTAAAGAAATCGCGAAGACGTGTGAGGGTCAACTTTGAGGGGCACGAAACGGCGCAAAACACGACCGTCCCGAGCACGGTCAAAAGAAGACTGACGAACACGAGCCGGTTCGGGTGGGAAGACGGCCACGCATGCGCGGTGCGCATGGGCGCGCGAGGACTAGCAAAGGCCTTTGCTAGTGAAGTTTCCAATTGGAGGGGCTGCCGTGGACGTCACCCATCAGTGAGAACAAGCAGCCTGCTTGTCCTCGGAGAACAACAAGAAAGCATGTGGTATACATTTTCTGTGAGTAGAAGTATGAGTGTGGTGAGATTACAGGGGATGAGAATTCAGAGTGGCTGTATTGAAGCATTATTGAACCGTGGGTGTGGGCTTTGTGTTTTGGTTCTTTCCGTAAGTATTCTCAAAAAGATGGGTCTGCAATAGTTTGCGGAAGGTGGCTTGCTCGTAGGTCGTTTTCAAGTTGCGCGGCAGTGAATTCCAGAATTGCGTGCTGAATATGTATATTCAGCACAACTGTGAGGATAAGGGTACCACTGGGTGCCTCCATGTAGGCACCCAAAAGATGCACGGTGGGAGCCTATTCTATAAGTGCATCTAGGCACTGATTAATGTGACCTGGTATCAGTGAGCCTTATAGTTATGCATTTACTGTTACCCTAGCCATGGACCTGGCATAACTGCAGCTACTTAAATGTGGCAAGGACATGTGTAACTTAAAGTATTCTATAAGTTACATGCACAAGTGGGAGTCCCACCCATGTATTTGCTTCCTTTCATATACTTTATGTAAGTTACGTGTAACATTGTAAAATAGCACTTTGGCACATAAATGCAGGTGCCCAGATTATAGAATTATCTCTCAAGTGTACAGTCAGTGGTATTGAATATGCATATTTTATGGCTACTGGCATTAACTAAAAGTATACCTTATAATCCTGATACCTACTGAACGTTGCTGCTGTCTGGTTAATTTTTGTGACTTAACCATTCTCTGCCCGGTCACTGTCCATTGACGATATGGATAGTATTGGGCTGAATAGATTTTCATTCTGGAACTATCCATATAGTCACATTTGATATTTGCTTTTATTTTAATTAGCCATAGATTGTAGTGTTCATGCACATGAATGTTTTCTATCAGATGTGTCACAACAGAAGAAAGGTTGAGAGCCACTGTCTTGTTGAAATCAAGACACTGGATCAGTGTTTGCTAAAAAAAACCTGAACCAAGTAATAACTGTACATTCCTTGTCATCAAGCAGATGAATCCATTACGAGTGGGTTGTGTCCATCAACCAGCAGGGGGAGATACAGAGCACTGAAAAACCATAGTGCCTCATGGCCAGCAAGCTCCATCTGCCTCTTCAGTATTCTCTATCTCCCCAGCAGGGTGGACGCAGCTTGTTCAAGCTCCTTCAGAAATCTGCCTGGGGTGGCTCCTGTGCTGTTGCCAGTTGTAGCAGGGGTGTTGTGCCTGATGGTGCCCACTTTGAAGGCACATAGGTATGCCCTTTCCCTCCCTTACCCCGGCCTTGTCCCTGTCTTTGCCCACGCTGTGGATGCAGGCACATAGGTTCGCCCTTTCACTGCCTTTCCCATGCTACTGATACTCCACAGTGGAAAAAGTTGCCTCTTGAGCTGTTGCCTCTAACTTTCCTCACAGCGTGAAAAAAAAAAAAGTCGCTTCGCGCTATTGCTGCGAACCAAGAAAAGAGGCTTTCCTTCAGTTTGTGCAGCGGATCGGAGCTCTGTCGACTCGATCCGGAGAGGTAAGAGCATTTTGAAGCTCCTCCAGGGTGGGCCCGCGTTCGGGGCGATTTTGGCGCTAATCCGCCATTTTGAATTTCCCGCTGTTTTCGGCGATGGCTGCGGAGGTTGTAAAGCGCTGTTCCCGTTGTGCCAAGCGCAGATCAGCAGTAGGGCTCTATAAATCATGCTCTTCTGACGTCAGAGCCGGCCCGAGCATGGTGAGCGAGGTTTCTTCCCGCTCTGTGGAGCTGGCAGCGGGCGCCATTTTGGAACAGCATGGTGTGACCCCCGCTGAGGCAGAGGGGTGTGAGCCTGGAGGGGAGCCTCGAATGGAGGCTAATATGAGAGCCATTTCCCCCGGACTGGAACCGGGAGGCCAGGGTGAGCCATTCTCCCCTGAATTTGTTTTACTGCTGCATAAAGCATTTATGTTAAAAAGAGCTCTCCCGCAGGGGTCTCAATCGGCCCAGCTGCCTGTGTCCCCTCCAGTAGAGCCTGGCCTTGAATTACCGTCAGGTGCGTTTTCCCCTGACAGATGGCCGCAGGACAAGCGCAGACCGTGCAGGTCTTTTTTTATTTATTTATTTTATTTATTTATTGCATTTGTATCCCACATTATCCCACCTCTTTGCAGGCTCAATGTGGCTTACAATTCATTATGGATGATGGAAATAGAAGAGAATATGCATTTGGTATTACAGAGGGTTTTTGGGTTACATGGTGGTGAAATATATGATAGTGTTAGAGCAAAAAACATTATAGAACATTTTTGGATATATTAAAGATTGTACAGTTACACGTGTTGATCTTTGTGATATATCTTGTCAAAGAGAGGTTTTCAATAGTTTGCGGAAATTAGTCAATTCATGGGCCGATTTCAGGTTGTGTGGCAGAGCGTTCAAGAGCTGCGTGCTCATAAAGGAAAAAGGTAGATACGTGCATTAATTTGTATTTCAGTCCTTCTTTACACTTGGGGGGATGAAGATTGAGGAATGTGCGAAAAGATTTTTTTGCGTTTCTGGGTGGTAGTTCTATTAGGTCTGACATGTAGGCCGTCATCTACTATAAGTTACTATAGAAGGGTGGATTCCCCTTCAGAGAGTGGTGCACCCCCCCCCCCCAGTGGTAAGGATGTGAGGGGTCTGGCAGGCCCTCGTGGTCTGGAGAGCCAGAGGAAGGTGCAGGATCCAGATGATCCTTCCGCGGTGAGGATTTTCCACCGCGATGAGCTGCCAGTGCTGATTTCTAATGCACTGCAGGCCCTCTCTATCGAAGATCCTGCAAGTGCTGAACTCTCCTCTGCTAATCCGAGGATGACAAGTACTAAGAAGCCTGCTCAAGCCTTTCCTTTGCATGACTCCATCCAAGAGCTTATTTCAGCTCAATGGGCTGACCCCGAGGGGCCTTTGAAAGTTGCCAGGGCTATGGGGCAATTATACCCTCTAAGTGAGGAGAATTTGGCACGCCTAGCTGTGCCTAAAGTGGATGCCCTAGTCACAGCTGTGACAGAACTACCCTCCCGGTTGAAGGAGGAGTTGCCCTGAAGGACAGCAGGACCGACGCCTTGAATCAGCTATAAAGCGGTCCTTTGAGATTTCAGGCCTATCCTTACAGGCGTCTGCATGCAGCTGTTACGCTGCCCGAGCCTGCCTTGCTTTGTTACAACAGGCAGTGGAACAGCCTGGAGATGGAGCAGAGACCCTTGCGGAGGTGGCACCGCGGATGGAGTCGGCCTTGTCTTTCTTGGCTGACACCCTTTATGATCTGGTCAGAGCTTCGGCTAAACAGATGACGGTGGCGGCTCGCCGCCTGTTGTGGCTATGACATTGGGTGGCTGACATGGCCTCTAAGCAAAGGTTGGTGAAGTTGCCCTTTCGAGGCCTTCTATTTGGTGAGGAGTTGGAGATCGTTGTTAAAGGCCTGGGGGATGCTAAACCCCAGCACCTACCCGAGGACAGGCTGCGGCCTTCCTCCAAGGGTCAGGCGGTTCTCTCCTCTTACAGACCTCGCTTCAGAGAAGCTCGAAGGTACCGCCCGGGGCATTCTGCTGGGTTCACTTCTCTTGCCCGTTTTCAGCAGAGGAACTCCTTTCGCTCGGACAAGCGTTCCGCAGTAGCTGGCTCAAGGCCTGGATTTTAAGGGCAACCCTCTCAATGATGGTGCACAGGCCCTCTCCTCGCTCCCTGTTATAGGAGGACGACGACTTTCCCTCTTTCACGAGGAGTGGGCCAAGATTTCCTCAGATCAGTGGGTCTTGGACCTGATCAGAGATGGCTACAGAATAGAATTTAATGCCCCGATAAGAGACGTGTTTGTGGAGTCCCGATGCGGTTCTGCCACCAAACGGGCAGCGGCAGAGGAGACCTTACAAGGCTTGATTCACCTAGGGGGCGGTGTGCCTGGTGCCTCCCGCCGAGCTCGGCTCTGGCCGTTACTCCATTTCTTTTGTGGTGCCGCGAAAAGGAGGGTCTTTTCGGCCAATCCTAGACTTAAAAGAAGTCAACAAGTCTGTGAGAGTGCGGCATTTTCACATGGAAACCCTGCGCTCTGTCACTAGAGGTTTCTGCGTTTTGCAATGATGGGAAAACATTTCCAGTTTCGGGCTTGCCTTTTGGCCTCGCCACAGCCCCCCCGAGCCTTTTCAAAGGTAATGGTAGCTGCCTTTCTCAGGTGAGAGGGTATCCGGGTTCACCCGTACCTAGACGACTGGCTCATCAGAGCGGACTCTGCAGAAGAGAGTCATCATGTTACAGCCAGAGTGGTCTCAGTACTGCAATCTCTGGGCTGGGTCGTCAATATAGCCAAAAGTCTCCTGACCCCCTCTCAATCTCTAGAATATTTGGGGGTCTGGTTTGACACAGCCTTGGGGTATGTATACCTACCCGAGCAAAGGCAGTGCAAGCTTCAGAACCAGGTCCGTCTGCTCTTGAGGATGCCTTGCCCGCAAGCCTGGGACATTGTCCAGCTGTTGGGGTCGATGATGGCCACCTTAGAAGTGGTGCCATGGGCGAGAGCACATCTGAGACCTCTGCAGTGTTCCCTGCTTCAACGATGGTCTCCAATATCTCAGGATTACCAATGCAGACTCGTGTGTCTCCCTGCGGCCCGACTCAGTATGGCGTGGTGGCTCTCAGACAGCATGCTGCGGCGAGGAATGCCGCTAGCACTCCCCGATTGGTGCCTGGTGGTAACAGATGCCAGCCTGAAGGACTGGGGTGCACATTGCCTGGGAAGGCATGCCCAGGGTCTCTGGACACCCGAGGAGTCGGTGTGGTCCATCAATCGCTTGGAGTTGAAAGCGATATTTCAGGCTCTTCTGGCCTTTCAATTGACCCTGAAAGGATTGGCTGTCGGAGTTCTGTCGTACAACACGACAGCAGTGGCCTACATAAATCGACAAGGCGACACTCAGTGTCAAGCACTGGCCGCAGAGGCCGCTCAAATATGCCACTGGGCTGAGCTATATCTGCAGTTTCTGTCAGCAGCTCACATAGCAGGTCAGAGCAACGTGCAAGCCGATTATCTAAGCAGGAATCAAATCGACTCAGCGGACTGGGAACTTGCAGACGAGGTATTCCTGCAGATCTGTGCCAAATGGGGAACGCCCGCAGCGGATCTTATGGCCTCAAGTGCAAATGCCAAAGTCCCGTGCTTTTACAGCAGGCGGAGAGATCCTCACTCGGCGGGGTTGGATGCCCTGGCTCAGCCCTGGCCTCAGGGCCTCCTGTATGTGTTCCCTCCGTGGCCCTTGATAGGGCGAGTTCTGCGGATTCGGCTACATCAAGGAGAGGTGGTTCTCATCGCCCCGGATTCGCCCAGGAGGCCGTGGTATGCGGACCTCCAGCGGATGCTGATGGCGGCTCCCTGGCCGTTACCTCTGGTACCAAATCTGTTGTCACAGGGACCGGTAACCATGGAGGACGCCTGTCGCTTTGGTCTTACGGCATGGCTATTGAGAGGGCGCAATTGAGAGACATGGGCTATTCCAGTAAAGTCATTTCCACTCTCCTACAGCTCCGCAAGCGTTCCACTTCCGTGGCTTATGCCAGGATTTGGCGCCAATTTGAGGCTTGGTGTGCTTCTAAAGCAATCACACCCATGCGGGCTTCTTTCTCGCTGATACTTGACTTTTTGCAGGATAGTTTACAAAAAGGCCTGTCCTATAATTCCCTGCGTGTTCAAGTGGCAGCCTTAGCATGTTTTCGAGGGAAGGTCGCTGGCTTCTCTCTGGCTGCTTGCCCGGATGTGGCACGGTTTCTCAGTAGGGTGCTTCGGCTCCGTCCTCCCGTGCGGGCTCCCTGTCTTGCCTGGAACCTGGGGTTAGTTTTAAAGGGCCCTTCAGCCGCTTAGGCAAGCTTCGGAGAAGGATGTGACCTTAAAAATGGTCTTTTTGGTGGCCATTACATCGGCGAGACGCGTATCTGAGCTCCAGGCGCTGTCCTGTCGAGACCCATTTCTGTAATTCTCAGAGTCTGGAGTTATGGTACGTACGGTGCCTTCCTTTATGCCTAAGGTGGTTTCAGCATTTCACCTAACCCAGCCTATTTTCCTGCCTTCCTTTTCTAAAGAGGAATTTCCGGAATCATTTGGGCAGTTGCACCTTCTAGATGGGCGAAGGGCTCTTTTGCAATATCTGCGCATGTCAAATGCCTTCAGGACCTCTGACCATCTTTTTGTTCTATTGTCAGGTCCGCGCAGAGGGTCTCCAACGTCTAAGGTCACTATAGCCCGTTGGCTCAAAGAAGCTTTTTTTTTTTTTTCAGCATATTTGCTGTCTGGCCGGCCTCCGCCTGAAGCCTTTAAGGCACATTCCACAAGAGCGATTTCCTCTTCCTGGGCTGAAACTGGAGCACTCTCTCTTCAAGAGATATGCAGTGCAGCGACATGGGCTTCTAAGCTCTCTTTTGCCCAGCATTACAGGCTGGATGTGGCTGCCAGGAGAGACGCGCATTTTGGAGCACAAGTGCTGGAGCACAAGTGTGGCTTGTTCCCACCCTATCTAGGGATTGCTTTGTTCTCCGAGGACAAGCAGGCTGCTTGTTCTCACGACTGGGTGACGTCCGCGGCAGCCCCCACCAACCGGAAGAAGCTTCGCGGGCGGTCCGCACGCAGGGCACGCCCACCGCGCATGCGCGGCCGTCTTCCCGCCCGTGCGCGACCATTCCCGCCAGTCTTTTCTTTTCCGCGCTGGAGAGAGTCGTGCGTCGCCGCTCTCTCTTAGTCAGCCCCGGAAAACCGTCGCGTTGTCCGCGAATTTTCGCTTATTTTCTGTTTTTGGTTGTCGCGCGTCTTCAAAACTTTTTTTCTTAAAAAAAAAAGAAAACGCACTGAATTTTCCCTCGTTTTCTAGCGAGGGCGTCGCGTTGCGGCCTTGTGGCCGCGCGGTCGATTTATTTTTCGAGGTGTGATTTACCGCCACCATCGACAACTTTAACTTCACCGACGCGATTTTTCCGTCGATGTCCTCGAAGGTCCCGAGTGGATTTAAGAAGTGTGGTCGGTGCGGCCGGCCTATCTCGCAGACCGACACCCACGCTTGGTGCCTCCAGTGCCTCGGGCCGGAGCACGATATCAAGTCGTGTTCTTTGTGTCTTGGTCTCCGGAAACGGACTCAGGTTGCGAGGCAAGTTCTTCGGGACCGTCTTTTTGGAACTTGCGCCGGCCCCTCGACATCGGTATCGACGGCCGGTTCTTCGGTACCGGTATCGATGTCCGCGAAATCGGCACCGATGGCATCGACCCCAGGAGTACAGGCCCCATCGGCCCGCCGGTCCTCCGGTGACGGTAGGGATGAGAGGCCGCGTGGGCAATCGGCCCCGGTCACTCCCTCTGCTCATGGCCCTCGGGACCGAACCCTGTCTGACCCGGCTCCTCGAGATCGAGGGAGATCGACCTCCTCCTCCTCCGTTCCACCTGGCGCCGATGATGGGCACCGCAAAAAACAGAAGCACCGTCATCGGTCCCCATCGGTGCGCCCGGCCCTCGGTGCCGGAGAGGAGTCGACGCCGAAGCGTCAACGTCGAGAGGAAAGGTCCCCCTCGGTAGTGGAGGTACCGACGCGTCAGGGTCCTAGCACTTCGGTGCAGTCTCCTGGACCCGAGCAGCTTCCGGCACCGACGCCTCTACCGGCCCCCCCGTCTTTCCCGACAGCGGGCCTGGACGAGTGCCTCCGAGCCATCCTTCCGGGGATCCTGGAAGGGCTGATGCGCCAGGCTGTGCCGGCGCCGGCGAGCTCTAGCCCGGTGCCGAGGCCTTTGACACAGCCGCCACTTGCGGCGCCGGTCTCGACCGCCACGCAGGTGGAGTCGATGGAGGGAGCTTCGTCCCCGCCGGCGCAGGAGTCCACCGCTCGACGACACCGAGGCCTCGGTGCCTCGACATGGAGCCAGGCCCGGTTGAGGACTCAGCTGCATGAGCTTATGTCCGATACCGAGGAAGAGGCCTCGTGGGGGGAAGAGGAGGACCCCAGATATTTCTCCTCAGAGGAGTCTGTGGGCTTTCCCTCTGACCCCACGCCTTCACCAGAGAGGAAGCTCTCGCCTCCTGAGAGCCTCTCCTTTGCCTCCTTTGTCAGGGACATGTCTATTTGCATTCCCTTCCCCGTGGTCTCTGTGGATGAGCCGAGGGCTCAGATGCTCGAGGTCCTCAACTATCCATCACCACCTAGAGAGTCTTCCACGGTGCCGTTGCACAATGTCCTTAAGGAGACACTGCTTCGGAACTGGATGCGACCATTATCTAATCCCACCATCCCCAAGAAAGCAGAGTCCCAGTACAGAATTCACTCGGACCCAGAGTTAATGCGGCCCCAATTGCCTCATGACTCGGCGGTCGTGGATTCTGCTCTCAAGAGGGCACGGAGTTCGAGGGATACCGCCTCGGCGCCCCCGGGGCGGGAGTCTCGTACTCTGGACTCGTTTGGGAGGAAGGCCTACCAATCTTCCATGCTCGTGACCCGCATCCAATCTTACCAGCTCCACACGAGCATCCACATGCGGAACATTGTGAAGCAACTGGCGGACCTGGTTGACAAGCTCCCGCCGGAGCAGTCCAGGCCTTATCAGGAGGTGGTCAGGCAGCTGAAGGCGTGCAGAAAGTTCCTGTCCAGGGGTATCTATGACACCTGTGACGTGGCATCTCGTGCTGCGGCCCAAGGTATAGTGATGCGCAGGCTCTCATGGCTGCGTGCCTCTGACCTGGACAACCGCACCCAGCAGAGACTGGCCGACGTCCCTTGCCGGGGGGATAATATTTTTGGTGAGAAGGTCGAGCAGCTGGTGGACCAACTGCATCAGCGGGAAACCGCCCTCGACAAGCTCTCCCACCGGGCGCCTTCAGCATCCACCTCAGCAGGTGGACGTTTTTCCCGGGCCCGGCAGGCTGTGCCCTATTCTTTTGCTAAGCGTAGGTACACCCAGCCGGCCCGAAGGCCTCGTCAGGCACAGGGACAGCCCCAGGGCGCTCGTTCTTGTCAACAGCGTGCGCCTAAGCAGCCCCCTGAGCCTCCACAGCAAAAGCCGGGGACGGGCTTTTGACTGGATCCACGGGAACATAGCCGCCCTCAAAGTGTCCGTATCGGACGATCTGCCGGTCGGAGGGAGGTTAACATTTTTTCACCAAAGGTGGCCTCTCATAACCTCCGACCAGTGGGTTCTCCAAATAGTGCAGTGCGGATACGCCCTGAATTTGGCCTCCCTGCCTCCAAATTGTCCTCCGGGAGCTCAATCCTTCAGCTCCCGTCACAAGCAGGTACTTGCAGAGGAACTCTCCGCCCTTCTCAGCGCCAATGCGGTCGAGCCCGTACCACCCGGGCAAGAAGGGCAGGGATTCTATTCCAGGTACTTCCTTGTGGAAAAGAAAACAGGGGGGATGCGTCCCATCCTAGACCTGAGAGGCCTGAACAAATTCCTGGTCAAAGAGAAGTTCAGGATGCTTTCCTTGGGCACCCTTCTGCCAATGATTCAGAAAAACGATTGGCTATGTTCCATGGATTTAAAGGACGCATACACTCACATCCCGATACTGCCAGCTCACAGACAGTATCTCAGATTCCGCCTGGGCGCACGGCACTTTCAGTATTGTGTGCTGCCCTTTGGGCTCGCCTCTGCCCCACGAGTGTTTACAAAGTGCCTCGTGGTGGTAGCGGCGTATCTACGCAAGCTGGGAGTGCACGTGTTCCCATATCTCGACGATTGGCTGCTCAAGAACACCTCAGAGGCGGGAGCCCTCCGGTCTATGCAGTGCACTATTCAACTCCTGGAGCTGCTGGGGTTTGTGATAAATTACCCAAATTCCCATCTCCAGCCAGTCCAATCTCTGGAATTCATAGGAGCTCTGCTGAATTCACAGACGGCTCAGGCCTTTCTTCCCGAAGCGAGGGCCCAGAACCTCCTGTCCCTCGCTTCCCAGACCAGAGCGTCTCAGCAGGTCACAGCTCGGCAGATGTTGAGACTTCTGGGTCATATGGCCTCCACAGTTCATGTGACTCCCATGGCTCGTCTTCACATGAGATCTGCTCAATGGACCCTAGCTTCCCAGTGGTTTCAAGCCACCGGGAATTTAGAAGATGTCATCCGCCTCTCCACCAGTTGCCGCACTTCACTGCACTGGTGGCCCATTCGGACCAATTTGACCCTGGGACGTCCATTCCAAATTCCACAGCCCACGAAAGTGCTGACGACGGATGCATCTCGCCTGGGGTGGGGAGCTCATGTCGATGGGCTTCACACCCAGGGACTGTGGTCCCCCCAGGAAAAGGATCTTCAGATCAACCTCCTGGAGCTCCGAGCGATCTGGAACGCACTGAAGGCTTTCAGAGATCGGCTGTCCTGTCAAATTATCCAAATTTGGACAGACAATCAGGTTGCAATGTATTACATCAACAAGCAGGGGGGCACCGGATCTCGCCCCCTGTGTCAGGAAGCCGTCGGGATGTGGCGTTGGGCTTTCCAGTTCGGCATGCTCCTCCAAGCCACATACCTGGCAGGAGTAAACAACAGTCTGGCCGACAGACTGAGCAGAGTCATGCAACCGCACGAGTGGTCGCTCCATTCCAGAGTGGTACGCAAGATCTTCAGAGAGTGGGGCACTCCCTCGGTGGACTTTTTCGCCTCTCGGACCAACCACAAGCTGCCTCTGTTCTGTTCCAGACTACAGGCACACGGCAGGCTAGCGTCGGATGCCTTTCTCCTCTATTGGGGGACCGGCCTCCTGTATGCTTATCCTCCCATACCTTTGGTGGGGAAGACCTTACTGAAGCTCAAGCAAGACCGCGGCACCATGATTCTGATAGCGCCCTTTTGGCCCCGTCAGATCTGGTTCCCTCTTCTTCTGGAGTTGTTCTCCGAAGAACCGTGGAGATTGGAGTGTTTTCCCGACTCTCATTTCGCAGAACGACGGAGCGTTGCTGCACCCCAGCCTTCAGTCCCTGGCTCTCACGGCCTGGATGTTGAGGGCGTAGACTTCACTGAGTTGGGTCTGTCTGAGGGTGTCTCCCATGTCTTGCTTGCCTCTAGGAAGGATTCCACTAAAAGAGTTACTTTTTCAAGTGGAGGAGGTTTGTCGTGTGGTGTGAGAGCAAGGCCCTAGAACCTCGTTCTTGCCCTGCACAGAACCTGCTTGAATACCTTCTGCACTTATCAGAGTCTGGCCTCAAGACCAACTCAGTAAGGAATCACCTTAGTGCGATTAGTGCTTACCATTATCGTGTGGAAGGTAAAGCCATCTCTGGAGAGCCTTTAGTCGTTTGATTCATGTCGTTTTGGGCAGTCGGTGCTGCAGAATCTGTTTGGGGTTTAAATCCAACTCCACCCTCCAGGACCCGAATTTATTCTGGTCAGGCTGCACTCTGTTAGTTGTTCTTCGTAGGTCAATTTTCTGTTGTATCCTCGCCGTTGCGAGGTTCAGTTGACCTGGGTTCTTGTTTTGAGTGAGCCTGAGAGCTAGGGATACCCCAGTCGTGAGAACAAGCAGCCTGCTTGTCCTCAGAGAAAGTGAATGATACATACCTGTAGCAGGTGTTCTCCGAGGACAGCAGGCTGATTGTTCTCACCTACCCTCCCTCCTCCCCTTTGGAGTTGCGTTTCATCATTTTTGCTTGTCATTCAACTGGCGGGAACGGTCGCGCACGGGCGGGAAGACGGCCGCACATGCGCGGTGGGCGTGCCCTGCGTGCGGACCGCCCGCGAAGCTTCTTCCGGTTGGTGGGGGCTGCCGCGGACGTCACCCAGTCGTGAGAACAATCAGCCTGCTGTCCTCGGAGAACACCTGCTACAGGTATGTATCATTCACTATACATCCCACTCGTAATAGATTAATCTGCTTGATGACAAGGAAGGAAAAATTAGGTTCTTACCTTGGTAATTTTCTTTCCTTTAGTCATAGCAGATGAATCCATGAGCCCTCCCTCAGTGATTCATTATGTGATTGATGTTTATTTTATGTTCAGTTTTTCCTGTAGATATGTTCCCTCATTGGGAGAAGTTGGAAAACAGTCTTCAGGATTTCTGTTCTGTTACAGGAGGTTGAGTTCATCCCTCCTTTGAATTGTTGCTCCTGTTCTGGGGCATTCATTCGCTGTGAGGAAAGTTCATGTTATTATGCTTTGCGGTGTAACACTGCTTTGGAAGCTTCAAATACTGAAGAGGCAGATGGAGCTAGCTGGCCATGAGGCAATATGGTTTTTCAGTGCTTTCTATCTCCCCCTGCTGATTGATGGACACAACCCACTCGTAATGGATTCATCTGCTATGACTAAAGGAAAGAAAATTACCAAGGTAAGAACCTAATTTTCCCATCTGTAGCCCCTGAATATAGAATGCCCTTTTTAAAGTCTGTCTGGATGCTTTGTTCCCAGGTACCGTATGCACAAATCAAGGATGTACAGCCGTGTGTCAGGATGCGCCAGATGTCACAAGAGTTTGGTTGGTTACAGATCACTCCTGAGGAGTTTCTCTGTATGAAGGCTCTGCTACTGTTCAGTATTAGTGAGTATCTGCCTGGTAAGAGTAAAGAGAACAAGTAGTTGACAGTCTTGAATTTTTTTGGCTCTTTTCTTTGTATTTTTACAGTGAAGGTAAGCATGGAAAGAGGCATGGCTGTTTGATATTTCAACCCAGGAAAGAATCACAGCCCTAGCCCTTGGATTTTAGATTGTTACACTCCATTCATCCATGAACTACTTTGGCAGATTTCTCTCTTGGGCATGATATCTTGCTGAGTGAGACTGAACTTTTAGGTTGTTCTAATGCAACAGATGGATAGCCAATGACCTCATACTGTCACATGGTTAATGACCTCATGGTTTGTACTTCAGTGGTTTTTATTCATTCAAAATAAACTGTGAGCTGATTATTTTTTTTTTGTGGAAGTGGGTGTGACTGGGTCTTTAAAGCATGTTTGGTGGACCCTTCTTGCAGTAGTGAATTGTAATTTATCACACCTGTGCTTGCTGTTTTCATTTATACTTAATTTAACATTTCTTACCCTCCTGCCCTACTAGTTCCCGTGGAAGGCCTGAAGAACCAGAAATCCTTTGATGAACTTCGTTTGAACTACATAAAGGAGCTGGATCGTGTCATTAGCTGTAAAAGAAGCAACCCTGCCTCCAGCTCTCGCCGCTTTTACCAACTCACCAAGCTACTGGATTCTGTGCAGCCGGTAAGAAGTGCCACTGGTTTACCTGTATGTCAACCCAGCTTCTAATCAGGAGCTTGTCACGTCAATGTGCAGTACACAGTGTTTAAAATCAAGGTTATCAGATCAATATTAACATAGTTATTCCCAGGTAAACTTGAGGCACTCAGAATTGAGGAATGGTGTCAAGCCTGATGTTTCATTGTGAGTGCTTTATATTGCCATGCAGGAAACTGGAGTTAAGTTCTGAATCCCAGCTTCTGTTTATTGGGTTAGTTGGGAATGGGGATGCTGTAGAGGAAGCATTCACAACCCTATGTGGGAAGGGTCTTAGCCATTGCTCAACAGTAACACAGTAATTATGTATGTTATGCTGTGATCTACCAAGAGTTGTAGGATCATGTGAAATAGACATTTTTTTAAAATAAATAAAACACCTGTCACCCAGACCCCCTAAGTGAATGGACTAAGTAGGGACCTTTAGGTAGGATGAAAGGATGGAATAAAAAGTTAAATTAATAATAATTTAATAATTAAGTTCAGCTGATTAGTCATCCATGTTGAATCTAACACCACCAAGTTTTCTACAAGAATACTATGCCATGATCAAAGGAAATTCCAGAAAAGATGAGAGAAAACGTCATTAAAATACATTAGTCTGGAAAGGGTTACAAAGCCATTTCTAAATCTGTGAGATGCCACTGAACCACAGTGAGAGCCATTATTTCCAAATGGAGGCGCCTTGGAACAGTGGTGAAACTTCCCAGGAGTGTCCAGCCTGCCAAAAGTATTCTGAGGGCACAGTAACAACTCATCCAGGAAGACACAAAACTTTCCAGAAGAATATTCAAAGAACTGCAAGCCTGTCTAGTCTAACCTCTGCTAAGATCAGTGTTTATGACTCCACAGTAAAGAGACTGGGCAAGAGTGGGATTCAAGAGTAACGGTGATGCTTGTCTCACATTTGCAGAAACACACCTGGATGATCCCCAAGCCTTTTGGAATAATGCTATGGACAGATGAGGTAAAAGTGGTTTAAAGTCTGTAAACCACGAGTTTACTCTCGGAGCTTAACTGCTTGCAAAAGCTTCACAACCACTTGAGTGCACGGAGCACACGATTTATTATCTTAATACAATTACAATGACCAATTTTTCAAGTGGATGACCTTATTTGATACAAGAGACTCCAGATGCAGGCCTAGTTGGCCGAAACACAGCTGTGTCGAGTCTCGATCATCTTTTAATAACATAGTTGCATAGTAAATGATGGCAGATAAAGACCTGAACAGCCATCTAGTTTACCCAACAAGATAAAATTTTACATGGTATGTGATACTTACTGGATTGGATATGATACCCAAGTTTGATTTGTCTTTGCCATTTTCAGGGCACAGACTATAGAAGTCTGCCCAGCACTATTCTTGTACTAAATGTTCTGAAGCTAACATCGAAGCCCCTTAAACTTTACATTCTAGCCCATCCCTATCCAGTCATGATTAAGGTACAGACCATAGAAGTCTGCCCAGCACTGGTTTTGCTTCCCAATTACCGGCGTTGCCACCCAATCTCCACTAAGATTCCGTGGATCCATTCTTTCTAAATTGGATTCATTTATGTTTATCCCACGCATGTTTGAATTCCATTACCATTTTCATCATCACCTCCCGCGGGAGGGCATTCCACGTATCCACCACCCTTTCCGTGAAAAAAATACTTCCTGACATTACTCCTGAGTCTGCCCCACTTCAGCATCAATTCATGCCCTCTAGTTCTACCACCTTCCCATCTCCAGAAAAGGTTTGTTTGCAGATTAATACCGTTCAAATATTTAAACGTCTGTATCATGTCACCCTGTTTTTCCTTTCCTCCAAGGTATACATGTTCAGGTTGGCAAGTCTGTCCTCGTACGGTTTGCAACGCAAATCCCATACCATTTTCGTAGCTTTTCTTTGCACCGCTTCCAGTCTTTTTACGTCTTTAGCAAGATACGGCCTCCAAAATTGAACACAATACTCCGTGGGACCTCACCAACGACTTGTAGAGGGGCATCAACACCTCCTTTCTTCTGCTGGTTTTACCCCTCTCTATGCAGCCTAGCATTCTTCTGGCCACGGCCATTGTCTTGTCACATTGTTTCTTCACCTTCAGATCCTTGAACACAAACACCCAAAGTGTGTCTCCTGAGTCAAGCTTACTAATCTCTCCCTTCTATTCGGTATCTCTCTTTGGATATCTGCACCCCAAGTGCATCACTCTGCGCTTCTTGGCATTACATTTTAACTGTCTGGGGTAGCTATCTGTCCTGGCTTCACGTATTTACTTTTTACTTCTTCTGAAAGAAACCATTTTATATCTTTTTTTTTTTTTTTTTTTTTTTTTTTTTAGTATGCTCTTGTGAAATTCTATGTACAATGTGTTAGTGCTATTAATGTTACTGTATAGTAATATGTAAACTACTATGAAATATGTGAAAAACTGTGAAGTACTGTGGTGGAACCAGAGGCTATGAAAGTAGCACAACCCAAGAATCATCCCCCAAAAAATGACAGATTGGTGAAAAGCAGAAAACTCTTACTGATCGGAGACTCAATTATCAGAGGCATTAACTTAGGAGCACAGTTCAAGGGTTCCAACCTAGTGAAATGCCTTCCAGGATCTTCAGCTACCAGACGTACCGACCAAATTCTGAAAGTGATCCGAGAAGAGAGTGAGGCTTTGAATATTGATGTTGTAATTCACCTGGAGAAAAATGACCTGGCAAACAATAGCAAATTTACAGCACAGAGAGCGTTCCAGAAGCTTGTGGAGGGACTGAAATCTTTGGTTCTGACTGTGGCTTTTTCTGATGTAATTCCCACATGGGAGAAGGGAGAAGAATGACTACGCAAAAGAGTGGAGTTCAATAACTGGCTTGAGACTTGGTGTAAAGAAGAAAGTTTTAGTCACATAGGAGCGTGGGGTAATACATGGAAAAATAACAGGCTGTACTGCAATGATGGGCTACATCTTTTGGTGACTGGAAAAAGGATCCTTTGGGAGAAATTCAGACAGTATGTTTCTAGACATTTAAACTAGAAGGCGGGGGTGACAAAAGGAAACAAGGGAATTCGGAAAGTCACCCCCAGAATAAACTTGATGGCAGAGGAAAAGGTCATCTAAATACAGAAAACCACCTAAACACTCTACACAGATGGAAAGCAATGAGCAAAAATGCTCGCAGTCTAGGTAAAAAGGTTCAAGACTTGCAAGCCCTGATGTTTGAAGAAAACTTGGATATTGTTGCTGTTACAGAGATGTGGTTCAGTGATTCCCATGAATGGGATGTGACTATACTGGACTATAATCTTTTTAGAAAGGATAGAGAGGGCCGAAGGGGTGGAGGAGTGGCACTGTATGTGAGAGACAATATCAGAGCGGCTGAAATGCGGGGCACCTGGGGAGAGGAAGAAGCTTTATGGATTGTCCTGGAAAGAGAAGATGGAACCTGACAAATCAAACTCGGATATACATATGAAGTATTACATACCATGTAAAATGAGTTTATCTTGTTGGGCAGACTAGATGGACCGTTCAGGTCTTCATCTGCCGTCATTTACTATGTTACTCCGAATGAATAGTTCTTAGTAATATGTTCTAACCCACAACACTGCACTGTGGCCCTCCCTGCCTCCTTATATTATCTTTTTTTTATTTTCTCTTTTTGTGTGTAGTTGCCCAAATTTCTTATCGTTTACATCAGTTGTGATTAGCATGTGCACTTATCTTGGGGTAGATCTTCGGGCCAATTTGGGCAACTACACACAAAAAGAGAAAAAGATAATAAAAGGAGGCAGTGAGGGCCACAGTGGTAATTAAATTTGCTGATGAGACAAAGTTATTCAAAGTCGTCAAATCGCGGGAGGATTGTGAAAAATTACAAGAGGACCTTACGAGACGTTGAATGTGAGCAAGTGCAAAGTGATGCATGTGGGAAAGAGGAAACCGAATTATAGCTACGTCATGCAAGGTTCCACGTTAGGAGTCACGGACCAAGAAAGGGATCTGGGTGTTGTTGTTGATACGTTGAAACCTTCTGCTCAGTGTGCTGCTGCAGCTAAGAAAGCAAATAGAATGTTAGGTATTATTAGGAGAGGAATGGAAAACAAAAATTAGGACGTTATAATGCCTTTGTATCGCTCCATGGTGCAACTGCACTTCGAATATTGTGTTCAATTCTGGTCATCGCATCTCAAAAAAGATATAATGGAATTAGAAAAGGTACAGAGAAGGGTGACGAAAATGATAAAGGGGGTGGGGATGACTTCCCTGTGAAGACAGGCTAATGCGGCTAAGGCTCTTCATTTTGTAGATAAAATGGCTGAGGGGAGATATAATAGAGGTCAATAAAATAATGTGTTGCATGGAATGGGTAGACATGAATTGCTTACTCTTTTCAAAAATACTAGAACTGGGGGGCACGCAATGAAAATACAAAATACTAAATTTAAAACAAATTGGAGAAAATATTTCTTCACTCAACGTGTAATTAAACTCTGGAATTCTTTGCCAGAGAATTTAGTAAAAGCAGTTAGTGGGGTTTAAAAAAGTTTTAGATAGCTTCCTAAAAGAAAGTCCATAAGCCATTATTAAGACGGGCTTGGGGGAAAATTCACTGCTTATTTCTAAAATAAGCAGCATAAAATGTATTGCACTGTTTGGGATCTTGGCAAGTACTTGTAACCTGAATTGTAACTACCAAGCTTCAATACAAATGTAAGCTTTAATTCGCTTGAATGCAAACCAGCTGAATGTTTACCACAGCGCCCTAGACACAGATATGAATACCAGTACAACACTCCTAATCATCCATTGTCTCTCCCTACTCTTATAAGCAAACACAACCTACAATCCAGATAACAATTCCATTACTCACAAATCACACAGCACTCACTCACACACAATGCCTACCATAAAGAACATCCATAACAACTCACCCACAACACAACAATCCTATGTACAACCAGCCAACAAAGATTACCTAAACCAAAGACACAATAACCAACCAAAAGGAATAATCTCCGACTATGAATACCACAGAGAAAAAGAGGAAAACATCAACAACAACAAACTCAACCACCGAAGAAACAGACAACTAATAAAAATAAACACATCAAACCCCCCCACGGAACCATACCACTCAATCCAACTAGGATACATCAATGCAAGATCAGCAGTAAGCAACGCAGTAGACATACTAGACTGGATTACCACAGACAACCTAGACCTTCTATTTATCACAGAAACCTGTTCCATAGCCCCACAGACCCCGCCATCTTAGAAACATGCCCACCAGAATACAAAATCACCCCACTGGACAAGAAATGGAATAAAAAGAGGAGGCGGAATAGCTTATTATTTACAAACCCGAATTCACCATCACAATCACAGGTGTGAATCTACCTCACCACTACTTGAAATTGCATCGACAAGAATTAATCATCCAAACCTAATAGGGCACCTTAACACAATCCTATTCTACAGGCCACCAGGAAAATGGCAAGACTCCCAAACAGAACTTATGGATTTCATCTCGAACTCCTGCGTATCTGCCTCAAACATCCTTATACTAGGAGACATCAACCTACACCTAGAAGATGACACCTCACCAAGCACACGAGAATGCAAGGAATTCCTAAAACTCTGGGATCTGCAAGTACCCAATACGCAACCAACACACAAAAAAGGGGACACACTAGATATCATAACAAATTCGAACCGGACTGAACCATCATACTCACTGACACAAGATGGACACCCACACTATGGTCAGACCACCATAAAGCAAACGTCTCTCTCTGCTGGCGAAAAACACTCATAAACACAATCAATAAACAGAAGCAAACAACCTACACAAGGAGAGGAAAAATAGACCCCACAATATTCTGGCAACAGATCTACCTGAACGAATGGTCAACAAACGCTGACACCATCCAATTCCTCCAAGAATGGGATGATCTTTGCACAACAACATTAGACAAAATCGCCCCAATACAAACCAGAACATCTCACAGGAAAAAAGCAAATCCATGGTTCACCGAAGAGCTGAAAAAACTTAAAACACAAGTCAGGAAACTAGAACGAGAATGGAACAAAAAGAAAGACGAACAGACACTAAACGCCTGGAAATCACTTCGGAGAAAATACAAATACACCATAAAACAGACCAAAAGACTACACTACAAAACAATAATAGGACCTAACTACAAAGACACACATAAACTCTTCAACCTTGTGAACAAACTGTTAGACACCACACCAGTCACAAACAACGGCAAAGATCTACCAGATGTTGACAACCTTGCGAAATACTTCAAGGAGAAAATTACACAACTACGACTCAAAATACCCGCTAGCTCTATTGAATATGCCACACTCTTAGAATGTCTAGATCCAGAAGAAGGAATACACCCAGCAGACAGAAACCTGGACCGAATTCAAAATACTATCAGAAGACCTCATCTCTGAAACTCTCAAAAGATATGCCAAAATCCCACTGCAAACTAGACAAATGCCCAAACACCTCATGAAATCTGCTCCTCAACAATTCAAAATAGACCTAACGAACCATGTAAACTTCATGCTACAAACGGACTTTTCCCAAAAGAGGAAAAATCTTACCCCAATACCTAAAGATACAAAGAAAAGCATGAATGAATTACCAATTACAGGCCAGTAGCATCCATACCACTAATAACCAAAATAACCGAAGGAATGGTAACTAAACAACTCACTAACTATCTAAACAAACACTCAATATTGCATGATGCCCAATCAGGATTCCGGTCGAATCATAGCACAGAAACAGTATTAGTCACCCTTATGACTAAATTAAACAAATAATTGCGACTGGCAACAATATACTCCTCCTACAATTTGACATGTCAAGTGCCTTCGATATGGTAGACCACGGAATCCTATTACACATACTTGAATACTTCGGCATTGGAGGAAATGTCCTAAATTGGTTCAAGGGGTTCCTAACCCAACGTTCGTATCAAGTCACATCAAATTCAACCACGTCTAAGGCATGGACACCTGAATGTGGAGTACCACAAGGATCACCTCTTTCACCACCATTTTCACCTAATGATGATCCCTCTGGCAAAACTCCTATCAAACCATAACCTCAACCCTTATATATATGCTGATGACGTGACAATATACATCCCTTTCAAACAAGACATTAACGAAATCTTCAACGAAATCAATAAAAGCCTACAAATCATGAACACATGGGCAGACGCATTCCGTTTGAAATTAAACGCAGAAAAAACTCAATGCCTGATACTCACCTCCCAATACAACACAAAGGAATTCACCGCTATAAACACACCAAACCTAAACCTTCCAATCTCAGAAACGCTCAAAATCCTTGGAGTCACTATTGACCGCCACCTAACACTCGAAACTCACGCAAACAACACAACTAAAAAGATGTTTTACTGCATGTGGAAATTGAAAAGGATAAGACCGTTCGTCCCAAGATCTGTCTTTCGCAGCCTAGTGCAATCCCTCGTACTCAGCCACCTGGACTACTGCAACTCACTATACGCAGGTTGCAAAGAGCATACACTGAGGAAACTTCAAACAGCCCAAAATACGGCAGCCAGACTCATCTTTGGAAAGCCAAAATATGAAAGCGCAAAACCATTACGAGAGAAACTGCACTGGCTTCCACTCAAGGAACGCGTCACTTTTAAAGTATGCACATTAGTTCACAAAATCATCCACGGCGAAGCCCCAGCCTACATATCTGAACTAATAGACTTACCACCCAGAAACGCCAAAAGATCATCCCGAACCTTCCTCAACCTCCACTTCCCCAATTGCAAGGGCTTGAAATACAAGACGCTACACGCGTCAACCTTTTCTCACATGAGTACGCAGTTTTGGAATACACTGCCGCGCAACTTAAGAACAATCCACGAGCAAACTTCCTTCCGCAGATCATTGAAGACCCATCTTTTTGAAAAAAATTTACGGAAAGAGCCAAAGCACATAAAATCCACACTTACTGTTTAGTAATGTACTATAAATCCACTTCTGAACTCTCATCCCCGTAATCCCACATCACTCGTACCTTTACTCACAGAAATATGTATACCATATGTCTTTACGCCTTAATATTGCCCTTCAAGCTCCCATTGTCTCCTTCCAGTGTTCAATGTTTGTGTTCCATTGTTGCACTCCTTAACGACACTTCGATTGTCTCGCATAATTCTGCACAATGTAATCCATAACCAATCTGTAACAAATTGTACTTCCACCATTCATTTCTTATTGTAAGCCACACTGAACCTGCAAAAAGGTGGGAAAATGTGGGATACAAATGCAATAAATAAATAAATTAAATTAAATTGGCCACTGTGGAAACAGGATGCTGGGCTTGATGGACCTTCGACCTGTCCCAGTATGGCAACCGTTTTGTCCAATGAGACCATGTGGAGATGTAGTAGTCCATACCATCCAGATTACCTGCCACTAATGAACCAAATTTCCTGATAATGATCCTCTGCGTTATAAAGTTCCGAATCCACCAAATAGAGCCACTACATTATATAGCCTCAAATCTGGGAATCCCAATCCTCCCCTCAGCTTCTCCAGTGTCTGCTTACAATAACTCATCTTGGATTTTTCCCTTTCCAAATAAAACACTGGAGCACCCCTTTATATAACTTATCCTCCTTACCTAAAATCCAAAAAGGCATCATTTGCAGAAGGTAGAATAACTTGGGGAGAGCCACCATTTTAAACAAAGCTGTACACCCAAAAAGCAAGAGAGGAAGATCTTTCTACTTACCACAAAGATACTTTCTAACTTAGAACAGATGTTTAAGCAGTAGATTTCCTTAGGATCCACATGCAAATATATCCCAAGATATTTCAAACCACTACTAGCTGGTTTCAGCTGCAGAGGTGAGGGTTGTAACGGACTAGTATCCCCCACATACAAAAGTTCTGACTTATCTAAGTTAATCTTCAGGCCTGAAAACTGCCAGATTATGTCAAAGACTTAGTATGTGTGGCATATGATGATCTGGATCCTCTAGAAACAATAACATGTCATCTGCAAATAGTGTATCTTCTGCTCCCTACTTTCCAGGTGATACCTCATAACTCAGCTGCAGCAACACAATTAATGACTAAAGGCTCCAATGTTAATATAAAAAGAGGGAGGGACAGTAGTCACCCCTGTCTTCTCCCTCAACCAATGGTAAGGAAGAAGAGAGCTGACCATTCATGACTAACCACAGTTCTGGCTGCATATATAGTAGTTTTATCCAAGTACAAAACATATCACCAATATGGTAACAGCTGAAATCCAATGCATACACTCCCAGTCCACTTGGTTGAAGGCTTTTTCAGCGTCAAACTCACTAAAGCCTTCCATCCCCTCCCTGATTGCCACAGTGCTGCTGCTGTGTGAATAATATACACACAAGTATATCTCACTGGCATGAACCCTTTTGATCAGGGTGCACTAGGGAGGGAAGATAGACATTGTCTAGCAGCCAACACTGAAGTAAGAATCTTAAGATCTTGATTATTAAGAGAAAGATTATTAAGAGAAATAGGTCCTATATGATTCGACCTTCTAAGGGGTGTCGACCTGGCTTAAGGAGTACAATCACGTGTGCTACATTCTAATGACATCCCAATTGCCCCCCTGCCAAAATAGCATGATACATTCTCTGCAGGGGTTCTGCTACCAAATCCACCATGACCTTTATCTGATTCTCCTCCAAAGTCATCAGGGCCTGGAGCCTTATCTGATTTTAACTTTTTTTTTATAGCCATTCGAATCTCATGAACCTGATGGGCGCATCCAACCCTCGAGCCTGGTTTTCTTTGAGTATAGGGAGGCAGAGGTCCTGAAAAAAAAATATCCCTGATACAAATTTCCCTCCTGTCTAGCTTAAAGCTGTTTATAATAGGAGGTAAAGGTCTGAATGATCCTCATGTCAAGCCATACCCCCCCCCCTCCCCGATGTTTTACGTTTGTAATAATATTTAGTTCCCCTCTAGGGCATTACTAAATTAGCCAAAAAAAAACCACCCTTAACAATTTTCCCATTTATGTAACTTGTACTTATACAAGAAAATGTCCAAGATGTCCAATTTTGCTCTGGAGTCCAAAGGTCATTAAGTTGGATCTTAACACAAACAAATTCCTGTCGTTGAATATCTAACATACCCCTCACATGTCTTGTGTGTATCTGAGTTTCTACTACTACTACTACTACTTAACATTTCTAAAGCGCTACTAGGGTTACCCAGCGCTGTACAATTTAACATAGAGGGACGGTCCCTGCTCAAGGAGCTTACAATCTAAGAGACAAGTGAACGGACAGTCCGATAGGGGCGGGTCAAATTGGGGCAGTCTGGATTTACTGAACGGTAAGAGTTAGGTGCCGAATGCAGCATTGAAGAGGTGGGTTTTAATTCTACCAGGTTCAAAAGCTCCTCATCCCGCTTTTTCCTTTGGCCATTAACATAGCTAATTATTTGGCCTCTCAGGACTACCTTAAATACTTCCCATAATACTTCGGAGTAGGAGGCACTGTTCTCAAATGGTTCAAAGGATTCCTGACCACAAGATCATACCAAGTAACAACGAACGAGGACAGATCTCCACCATGGATACCTGAGTATGGAGTTCCCCAAGGATCCCCTCTCTCACCAACACTATTCAATCTAATGATGATACCTCTAGCCAAGCTACTAGCCAATCAAAACCTTAACCCCTACATTTATGCAGATGACGTCACAATTTACGTTCCATTCAAACATGATCTAAATGAAATCACCAATGAGATCAACCAAAGCCTCCAAATAATGCACACATGGGCAGACGCATTCCAATTAAAACTTAACACAGAAAAAACACAATGCCTCGTACTCACCTCACAACATAACACAAAAAACTTCAACACCATAACCACACCATACTGTTCCCTTCCGGTCTTACAAAACTTGAAAATTCTTGGAGTCACCATCGATCGAAACCTCACTCTCGATACCCACGTGAAAAACACGACCAAAAAGATGTTCTACACCATGTGGAAACTTAAAAGATACATCTTCCGTACCCTGGTACAGTCAATGGTAATAAGTCACCTCGACTATTGCAATGCACTGTACGTTGGATGCAAAGAACAGACAATCAAAAAACTCCAAACTGCCCAGAATACGGCCACCAGACTCATATTTGGAAAAACTAAATATGAAAGTGCAAAACCAATAAGAGAGAAACTTCACTGGCTCCCAATTAAGGAACGCATTGCGTTCAAGATCTGCACGATTGTACACAAAATCATTCATGCAGACTCCAATATACATGTTAAACCTCGTGGACCTACCTCCCAGAAACGCCACAAGATCATCTCGCAAATTTCTCAACCTGCACTACCCCAGCTGCAAAGGACTGAAGTACAAACTGATGCATGCCACTACCTTCTCGTACAAGAGCATGCAATTATGGAATGCATTACCCGCAGACCTGAAAGCAATCAACGAAACAACTATCTTTTGAAAATCTCTGAAAACATTCTTCTTCAACAAGGCCTACAATGAACACCTATAATCACTCTAAGGCACCTCACCAACCCGCTCAATTATGAAAGGTCACCTTATACAACTATCCTTATCACTACCTTCCTTCTCCCTCTTCCCGTCCTTGGTCGTCACACATTACTAACTGTATCTGATATATTGTTACGATAATGTCAACAAATCTATGTAAGCCACATTGAGCCTGCAAATAGGTGGGGGAATGTGGGATACAAATGCAATAAATAAATAAATAATGAAATAGCCCCCAGATAGCCATCATCATTGTGTTCCAAATAATCCTGCCAGGTCTTCCTTAAGAAATTTTGAAACAATTTATAATCTTCACTTCCTTCGACCCCATGACGCCTGATCCACATGTACCTCATCTGACCACAATATAACTTTGTATCTGCTATCAACCGAATTAGCAAACGCCTCTACGGTACTATGTAAGCCACATTGAGCCTGCAAATAGGTGGGAAAATGTGGGGTACAAATGTAACAAATAAAACTAAGGTTTGGCACAAAACAGGTTTGTCTTCAAAGTCCCTGGGAATCTGTTTCACTCGCAATTCTATGATCACCTTAGGTGGTAGTTGTAAAAGAACCAGTCAAAAGGAACCTGCCTTAGAGAATAGCTTTTTACAGGTAGGGATGGAGGGAGCTCCTCGGAAGTGAGTCCGCTCGCTCAGCCAGTCGTCACGTGACTCTTTTTTGGTGTTTATTTTATAGTATACACAGGTACCTATGTAGAGTACACACACATAGTTACACCTTTTTGGAACTGGTCTAAATTTGAGCATTTGTGCACTATTTGGGCTGGATCTGGGAACTTATGTTTAAAGCACATAGGCAATTTTTTGGACTTCTGAAATAGATGTCTGTTAAAGTCAAGCCCTAGACATGATAGTTTGGGAAGCCTCCTAGTTGTAATAAGTATCATTCATTTGCATTGGTAGGTGGAATGCTTAGTCCATGAGAATGCTGGATTGCTTTCTGTGCACTGATCTGACTCCTATAGTGTACATAAGGCGGGGTAGTGGGGGGCGGCTCGCCCCAGGTGATGGCAGCAAGAGGGTGTGTGGAGCAGGCCACATGGCTGTTGGCTCTGCCGGTCCCCTTCCTGGAACAGGAATTTGACATTGGGGGGGGGGGGGGGGTGCAAGGGACATCAGAGCTGACAGCCACACACCTGCTTCACGTACCCCCTTGCTTGGAGGAGGGGTGTGTGCTCTGCCCATTGGGGGTGCATGCGCTCCATCCCGGGTGCTATATAAGGTAGTTAAAGCCACTGCCTGACTCTATTTAATATTTTCATTTGTTTTCTTTCAGATTGCCCGGGAGCTGCTCCAGTTTACCTTTGACCTTTTTGTGAAAGCTCAGATGGTCAGTGTGGACTTCCCTGAAATGATAGCAGAAATTGTCTCTGCCCAAGTCCCCAAGATTCTCTCTGGCCGCGTCAAGCCCATCTATTTCCACTCCCAGTGATCACCTATCCTGCCTCGCTCCCCAGTGCCTTTACCTCCAGCCCTCTTGTGTCAATCAACTCTGTACTATAGTGCCTTAGGAAGTTTGCTCTATAGATATGCAAAAGTTACTGTCTCACACTACGCTAATGTTTGGGGGACAAGAGGGAGAAAAGATGATTGGACTGTAAATAGTCTAGCTACTCACAGTAGCATCCATAACACATTGATCAGGAATCTCTAGAACAGGACTGCCCACAACTGTGTATATTTACTCCACTCATCTCTGCGATGTCCTTGCTTTATTTTCTCTTATGTATACCATTGAGTTGTTTGCTAGATGAACTGATTGGTTGCACAAGGGAGTCAGTGGTGAACAATTGGATTAGATAAAGGCGTTACAGTGGAACCAGGCCATTGTGGAAGCCAGTATGCTAATTATACTGTTAGTTAATATACTGATCAGAAGTAGAGGTTGAAGGAACTGCCTTACAGCCATTACCTTGACCATGATACCAATGGCAGGAAATTGGCCTAGAAAATATTGCTTGAAAATAGGTAGAATTTCATTCCTGTCTAACTTTGGCACAATACACTGTGACCCAAAGGTTGGCAAGAAAGTCAAACTCGGGGCCAGCTCAGCCTGTGGACCAGGTGAGATGCTGGGTCAGGGTGTTAGTGATAAAGGTTGCCAAAACTGCAGTCCAGCATATTTCCTTTTCTTTTTGTTTCCTCCTCCCCCCACCTGTGGTCTAGCATTCTCCCTCTATCTCTAACATACTCCCCTCCCTCCAAATATACCTTCAGATCCTAGAGGATTTTGGCAGCAACAAAGAGCCATACATGCTGCCTGCGCTCAGCCCACAGCCATCTCTCTGCTGCATTTTGTCCCATTTGACATAGCTCCTTGTTTCCAGTGGGGCAACAGGCAGGCTCCGAGCCCAGCTCAAGTAGCATGTGTGAATCTCTGCCACTACCGGTGTCCTCTGAGAGTCTGAATGTAGATGTGGGTGAGATGGGGAAAGGCTGAACAAGAGATTGGCACCCTTTATCACCGGTGTGGAAAGGGGGTCTTGAGAGGGAGGATACTGGACCATGATTGCGGGGGGGGGGGGGGGGGGGGGGGGGGGGGGAGACAATGCAAAAGTTGGATTAGGGCACTACAGTCCCTTGAGCCAGCCCTGGTCGGTCACTTTCCTCTGTGATTTTCTTCTTGCCTACCAAGTGGTGTCTATCTGTTAGAAAGATTGTGATGTTACAAGCATTAGCTTCTGTTTTCCAGCCCAGAGAATTTCCCCAGAACAGTTAGCTACAATAGGGGTAGAGAAGCTGGAGGAAACCTTTAGCAGTTACATGGGTTTTATGGAAAGTGGCTTGTAAGAAACACATGCTGGTATAACTCTGGCACAATGTAGCTTTGATAATTTGCACATTTCATAGATTTGTTGCATTGCCTCTGAAAGCTTTTCTGCACCTGGATGGCATAATATGCCAGACATCATGTCCTGGGTTTTCAGTTGGGATTGTGCCTAGAGCGTGGCAGCTGATCATTGTGCATTTTATTTATTACCATTGTTAAGACGCAGGAGAATCCTGCTTTGTAAAAAGGATGATGGAGAACAATGCTCAGTTTTCTGATAGTTCTGCTGAACCCTGGACCCTGTTTTTAAAGGTTTATGTGAATTTAATTATTGTTTAAAGTAGCAGTACTGCCTACATGTGTAAAATTATCAATTTGTCTCTTTGAATTCAGTCCTCTATTAGTGTCTTTTGTCCAGTTTTACATATACGTAGTGTGGCAGTATGTAAGTCACCCTGAATGTGAACTAAATCTAAATAAATAAATACATAATACATAAAAGAAGTAAATTACAAGAGGGGTGTGAAAAGCCTGCTGTCTTGTTTGTAAATCATTTTTCAGCCCTTGAGCTCACTTACCAACTCGTACAGTCAGGATGATGCTGAGACTAAACAGGACAGCAGCACCTCTGATTTATTTGGACCAATAATAGTGAAAGTGGTTAAAGCAGGAGCCAGTTTGGTTTGGCCTAAGAGATAAGTGCAGAGGAGACTTCTCATGATGCTACCACTAGCTGTGTTACATATAGTGCTACTGCTTTAAACTACACATCAACAGCAGTAGTGGTGAGTCTAAGCTATATACTTACTCTGGACCATATTAATGCAGCAGACAGCAATGCAAGGGTGAGGTTGGACAGTCCAGACTCATTCCAAATTAAACAGCATCTAATGAGAGAGCAGCGATTTGAAGAGAATACCAAAGCCTTCTAAAGCAAGTCTGGTAATTAGTGGAAATCGGTCCTTAAGCTACTTGTTCTCTTGTGTTTCTTGGTGTGCATAAGAGATGTTTGTGGGTGCTTCTGTGGTTGTTTTTTTTCCAACAGCACTGAGATATGTGCGTACACAGGGTATGTCATATCTTTAATCTTGCTCCATTCCCACTAAGTGTGAGGAAAGACAAACTCTTAGAAAGCATTTGGCTTGTGTCCTCACTAACCAGTTATGTTGCTACAGCTTCTGTTAGGTTGGGGACTGTGTTTGTGCTGAAATCATGAACATTGCAGAGCGACTCTGGTCAGAGTTTTATGCATGCAGATGCTCCAGAACCAACAGTAGCCCTCAGTCCCAGGTGTTAATTGCACATCTATACAGTAGCAAAACACCAAATCCTTACCCAGATATAACAGAGAGAGTCTGGCCCAGCTGGAGCTTTTGAAGAGGGCTCTGCTTTGGAGGCCCAGCCAACACAAGTAGTTATGCTTCCCATTGGCATGTATTTCCTGGTGCAGCCTGATCTTTTTACACCAATTCATTTCCCTCAGGATAGGCCAGCCCCTGTATCTGAACACACAGCGGTAGCATGGGCCTCTGGTTGGGAAAGGGTTGCTGAGAAAGGTGCCAGGAGTCACTTCATCTCTTTTAGTTGAATTTTGCAAAGATTTCAATTCAAATTCTTGATGATAGTATTGTGTATCCATCAGTTAGTTATAGACTTAGACATCCAGATTCTCAGAATTTGTTCAGACTTTCTTTATCTCATAGTTCCTTCGTATAGAAATACAAGTTAACAAATAATAGCTGATATTACTTCCTCTGGAAAAAGTTAACAGTAGTTTTATACAAAGCTGTGGATCTATTTGCCCGTAATCCCAATTGCCAGCAGAGATTGAGCAGCACAAATTGTGTTGAATAGAAGGGGTTTGGAAGATGGTTAATAAATCCCACAAGTGAGCACAGAACACACTTTTGCATTCCAGAGTTCTTGTTACTCATTTCCAGAAGTGTGCCACTGATCATGTTCTCTTCACCTTTGGGCAACAGACAATAAGAGGGTTTGCCAGAAGCACTTTGTTGAAGAGTGAGGAGGCCAGTGTTATTTTGGTTTAGGGTGTCACAAAGTTAACATTCCCACAAGAATGCAATATACTATCTATCCAAACTGTTGTTAAAGGTGGAGGAAATGGCAGCATTGTCAACAAACACAAGATTGGACACAGGAATATCAAATTTCCCTCTTCTAAGGGCTTTGTTCTCCCCCTCCTCATGTGCAAGACTACCATTCCAGTTTTGTTAGGGGTCAGTTTTCAAAGTGATTTTTTTTCCAGGTGGTAGAGCCTCCTGGCCAGGTACATTGCTTGTGCCTGCCTATCCACTGATACACAGCAGCACTTAACTGGACATTGCCACTGAATATTAGCATTAACTGCTCCTACACTGTCTGGTTAGTGCAGGTGCAGTTCTTGGATGGAGCTGGTACTTAAACTAGTTACAGCGGTATTCAATCCACTAACCAGCTAATTAAGCAGATAAAGTTAGGACAGCAAAAAGGCCATCTTTACTTATCTGCCAACTAAACCGGGTACCAGTCTGAATATTAGCCGGTTCCTGGTTAACTTCCAGGTGACCACATGTATCCAGATATTCAATGACAGAGCCTGGACATGGCCTGCCCAAGGTGGTCAGTAGCTTAAAAACTACTGACCCCGAAATGCATTTTTGCACAACAGAGCAAAAACAGTTCTTATTCTCCACCAGGTCCATAGTAGAACGTGGTTCTGATTTCCGTAAGAAATCAAGAACTAAAAGTCCATCTATGCAGGTATGTTACACCACATCTTGATCAAATGGATTGGTGGATACCTTTTTGTGCAAAGAGAACTTTAGCACTGTGGAAAGGGTGATGGAAAGTCAATTCAATTTATTTCATCCTCTTGGAATTGCTGCCCCATGCAAAGAGAAGACTGCATTCCTCCTTTGTAACCAACATGCTTTCTGTTCAGGTGGGAAAATTAAAAGAGCTTTGAAATTCTAAGAAACCGTGGCTGCTGTTCTGTCTAGCCTCTGGGTATATTAAATGCCCTGTGACTCGTTCCTGGCACCTAACCTAGTTCTGCAACCATGATGCTATCCCTCATTGTGTGCATTAGCAGGTTAGAGAGAAATCCAAATGAAATGAGCTAATAAGCTAATGTAGTGACTGAATTGTAGAGTGGAAAAAAATTCAATTTTGGAGAGAAAAAAATCATACTAATATTCAGTTATTGTGTATTGTATTGAGGTATCTGGGTCATCTAAGCAAACGTTTTTTGTTTTTTCTTGTTTTTAGGTGTTAAAAATCAGTTTTTGTGATGATAATGTATAGCTGTCCTCTTTCTCTAATTTATCTATCTATATATATATAGATAGATAGATTAGAGATACCTATAACGTATCATAGCTTGGAAAAGCTTTGCACCTTATTAGACTGTAGATATAACATTAAATATATAATACCCTTTCTTGTAAATACCAGCACTGGATGCAGTCTTGCTCTGGTTCTGCCTTTTACGGAATATGTAATTGTATGGTTTGGGGTGGGGTGGGGTGGGGGGGATCGGAGGAAGAAAAGAAAGTTTTTTGTGGGTGGTATAAAAGACTGAATTTATAGTCATTTTTCTAGGATATAAACTGTGATTGCAATGTTCAGTGTAATCTAGAACAATTATGTGGATCATAGAAACCTGGAAAAAGGAATACAGCAAACAAGACAATATGTCCATGCATACTTATGTTCTATATGTATGTTTAGGTATATCGTATATAGCAATGTGGTACTTCATTAAAGGACCTGGGAAGCTCAGGTGTATCCATCTTCAGTGAGTCATTGTCTAACAGGGGCCCCTAGTTAGCTTCATTCTGGCTCCTTTGTGTTTGTAGCGTTGCTGTGTGGATTGGAAGAGTGGCCTAATGGCTAGAGCAGGAGGTTGAGAGCCAGAAAGACCCATGTTTGAATCCCACTGACCCTACTTGAGTTCAAGATCTGTACAACCGTCCACAAAATCATCCACGCAGATGCCCCACTCTATATGTTAAACCTAGTGGACCTACCGCCTAGAAACGCCAAAAGATTGGCCCGCAAATTCCTCAATCTGAACTTCCCCAGCTGCAAAGGAATTAAATACAAACAGGCATACGCTACTACTTTTGCGTATAAAAGCACACAGATCTGGAACGCACTACCCATGGCCCTGAAAACTATGGACAATCTAACCAGCTTTCGCAAAGCTTTGAAGACACATCTCTTCAACAAAGCCTACTAAATACATCCTAATAAACCATTCTCAAATTACTCAGGTGCATCAAAACACCTTTCACAATACCTTACCTAGCACCATACACCTTCAACCGATTATTGAATGTATTTAAGATAATGTAATGACTGCATCATAACAACACTCTGTAAGCCACATTGAGCCTGCAAAAAGGTGGGATAATGTGGGGTACAAATGCAATAATAATAATAATACTTGTGGCCTTGGGCAAGTCAGTTAACCTTCCATTGTCTCATTGCTTTTACTAAGCTGCACTAAAAAAAAAAAATTAGCGTGTCCTGCGCAAGACTTACCTGTGCACTAAGGGCCAGATTCTGTATATGATGCCTAAAAAATCCACACGGTAAAGATTTCCGCCTAAGCGTATTCTATAAGTGTCACCTAGATTCTCCGAGGACAAGCAGGCTGCTTGTTCTCACTGATGGGTGACGTCCACGGCAGCCCCTCCAATCGGAACACTTTTCTAGCAAAGTCCTTTGCTAGGCCTCGCGCGCCGATGCGCACCGTGCATGCGCGGCCGTCTTCCTGCCCGAACCGGCTCGTGCCGGCCAGTCTTCTTTTGTCCGCGCTCGGTACGGTCGTGTTTCGCCGTTCGCGCCCCGAAAGTTGACCTCGCGCGTCATTTTTGACTTCGCTAAAGAGAAAAAAAAAAAAAAGGTGTTCGGAAGGAGACCTTTTCGGTCTGTTCCCCTTCCGGTATCTCTAGTTTTGCCCCGGTAAGTTTTCTTTCGTCGTCGGGGTAGGCCCTATTTAGGCCTCGGTTCGAAGTTTTTCTTCCCCCTGTTTTGTGGTGCCATTTTCGCCATTTCGAATTTTGATCTCGCTGGCGCGATTTTTCCGCCCATGACATCGAAGTCTCCCAGCGGCTTCAAGAAGTGCACCCAGTGCGCCCAGGTAATCTCGCTCACTGACAGGCACGCGTCGTGTCTTCAGTGTCTGGGGGCTGGGCACCGCCCGCAGGCCTGTAGTCTGTGTTCTCTTTTGCAAAAGCGGACTCAGGTAGCGAGATTGGCCCAGTGGAACATTTTGTTCTCGGGCTCTTCGTTGGCATCGGGAGTATCGACTGCTTCGACGTCGTCTGCGCCCGGACCTTCATCCTCGCCCCCAAGTGCATCGAGGCATCGACCCTCTGCATCGGGGCCGAGACATCGGAGGGCTGCGTCGGCGTCTGTGGTACCGAGACCTCCTCGTCTGCTGATGTCATCGGACGGTGGTGCTTCGTCTGGAGTGCAGGTGAGGGCTGTCCATTCCCCTGCTGGTGGCGGTGAGCCTTCGGGTGGGTCTCCCCCTACCCTGAGGGCTCCTGCGGTACAGCCTCCCCGAGACCGACCTCCTTCGGCCTCGGCCCCGAGGAAGCGACGGCTGGATTCTACGTCCTCCTCATCGGTGCCGGGAAGCTCCGGTGACATGCTTCGTCCCAAGAAGTCGAAGAAGCATCGTCACCGGTCCCCTTCCCGTGTCGGCACCGAGGGCTCTGGGTCGCCGAGGGAGTCAGCACCCAGTAGGCATCGGCACCGAGAGGACCGCTCGCCCTCTGTTCAAGAGGTGTCGATGCGCTCCCCTTTGGACAGCCCGGAACAGCCTCCATGCTCGGAACAGACTCTGACATCGATGCCTGCATCGGCTTCCATGCCTTTTTCCACAGCCGCTCTGAACGAGAGTCTCCAGGCCGTTCTCCCAGAGATCCTGGGGGAGCTGTTGCGCCCTACCCCTCCGGTACCGGGGGTGCTTGCGCCACCGGTACCGTCGAGCGAGGCGCCGGCTGGCCCATTGCCCGGGGTGAGGTCTCCGACGCGGCACCGACTGCGGTAGCCTCCCAGGAAGGCTCCCCGACTACGTCGGCGGAGGGAGCTTCGCCGGTGCGGGCGAGTGAGTCTACCTCTCGACGCTCCCACCGTGGCCGTGGTTTCACGGAGTCGAGCCGGGCACGGCTGCAGACACAGGTCCGTGAACTTGTGTCTGACACCGATGGTGAGGCCTCGTGGGAAGAGGAAGAAGACATCAGATATTTCTCTGACGAGGAGTCTGAGGGTCTTCCTTCTGATCCCACTCCCTCTCCTGAAAGGCAGCTTTCTCCTCCCGAGAGCCTGTCTTTCGCTTCCTTTGTCCGGGAGATGTCTACGGCCATCCCCTTCCCGGTGGTTGTGGAGGACGAGCTCAGGGCTGAAATGTTTGAGCTCCTGGACTATCCTTCTCCACCTAAGGAAGCGTCCACAGTACCCATGCACCATGTCCTCAAAAAGACATTGCTGGCGAACTGGACCAAGCCTCTAACTAATCCCCACATTCCCAAGAAGATCGAGTCCCAGTACCTGATCCATGGGGACCCAGAGCTGATGCGCACTCAGTTGCCTCACGACTCTGGAGTTGTGGATTTGGCCCTAAAGAAGGCCAAGAGTTCTAGGGAGCATGCTTCGGCGCCCCCGGGCAAGGACTCTAGAACCTTGGACTCCTTTGGGAGGAAGGCCTACCATTCTTCTATGCTCGTGGCCAAAATTCAGTCCTACCAGCTCTACACGAGCATACATATGTGGAACAATGTGCGGCAGTTGGCGGGCTTGGTGGACAAGCTCCCCCCGGAGCAAGCCAAGCCATTTCAGGAGGTGGTCAGGCAGCTGAAGGCATGCAGAAAATTCCTGGCCAGAGGGGTGTATGACACCTTTGATGTTGCGTCCAGGGCCGCTGCTCAAGGTGTGGTGATGCGCATACTCTCATGGCTGCGTGCCTCCGACCTGGAGAATAGAATCCAGCAGCGGATTGTGGACTCGCCTTGCCGTGCGGATAATATTTTTGGAGAGAAAGTCGAGCAGGTGGTAGAGCAGCTCCACCAGCGGGATACCGCTTTTGACAAGTTCTCCCGCCGGCAGCCTTCAGCCTCTACCTCTACAGGTAGAAGATTTTTTTGGGGAAGGAAGACTGTTCCCTACTCTTCTGGCAAGCGTAGGTACAATCCTTCTTCTCGACAGCCTGCGGCCCAGGCTAAGCCCCAGCGCGCTCGCTCTCGTCAGCAGCGTGCGCCTCAGCAGGGCCCCTCGGCTCCCCAGCAAAAGCAGGGGACGAGCTTTTGACTGGCTCCAGCAGAGCATAGCTCTGTGTCAGTGCCGGACGACCTGCCAGTCGGAGGGAGGTTGAAAGCTTTTCACCAAAGGTGGCCTCTCATAACCTCCGATCAGTGGGTTCTCCAAATAGTCCGGCAAGGATACACCCTCAATTTGGCCTCAAAACCTCCAAATTGTCCACCGGGAGCTCAGTCGTACAGCTTCCAGCACAAGCAGGTACTTGCAGAGGAACTCTCCGCCCTTCTCAGCGCCAATGCGGTCGAGCCCGTGCCATCCGGGCAAGAAGGGCTGGGATTCTATTCCAGGTACTTCCTTGTGGAAAAGAAAACAGGGGGGATGCGTCCCATCCTAGACCTAAGGGCCCTGAACAAATACCTGGTCAAAGAAAAGTTCAGGATGCTTTCCCTAGGCACCCTTCTCCCCATGATTCAGGAAAACGATTGGCTATGCTCTCTGGACTTGAAGGACGCCTACACACACATCCCGATACTGCCAGCTCACAGACAGTATCTGCGATTTCAGTTGGGCACACGTCACTTCCAGTACTGTGTGCTACCATTTGGGCTCGCCTCTGCGCCCAGAGTGTTCACGAAGTGCCTGGCTGTAGTAGCAGCGGCACTTCGCAGACTGGGAGTACACGTGTTCCCATATCTCGACGATTGGCTGGTGAAGAACACATCCGAGGCAGGAGCTCTGCAGTCCATGCAGATGACTATTCGCCTCCTGGAGCTACTGGGGTTTGTGATAAATTATCCAAAGTCCCATCTTCTCCCAGTGCAGAAACTCGAATTCATAGGAGCTCTGCTGGATTCCCGGACGGCTCGCGCCTATCTCCCAGAGACGAGAGCCAACAACTTGTCCCTCGTCTCGCGGGTGCGAGCGTCCCAGCAGATCACAGCTCGGCAGATGTTGAGATTGCTGGGCCACATGGCCTCCACAGTTCATGTGACTACCATGGCTCGCCTTCACATGAGATCTGCCCAATGGACCCTAGCTTCCCAGTGGTTTCAGGCTGCTGGGGATCTAGAAGACGTGATCCACCTGTCCACGAGTTTTCTCAGATCCCTGCATTGGTGGACGATTTGGTCCAATTTGACTCTGGGACGTCCTTTCCAAATTCCTCAGCCACAAAAAGTGCTGACTACGGATGCGTCTCTCCTGGGGTGGGGAGCTCATGTCGATGGGCTTCACACCCAAGGAAGCTGGTCCCTCCAGGAACGCGATCTGCAGATCAATCTCCTGGAGTTACGAGCGGTCTGGAACGCTCTGAAGGCTTTCAGAGATCGGCTGTCCCACCAAATTATCCAAATTCAGACAGACAACCAGGTTGCCATGTATTACATCAACAAGCAGGGGGGCACCAGATCTCGCCCCCTGTGTCAGGAAGCCGTCGGGATGTGGCGTTGGTCTTGCCAATTCGGCATGCCCCTCCAAGCCACATACCTGGCAGGTGTAAACAACAGTCTGGCCGACAGACTGAGCAGAGTCATGCAACCGCACGAGTGGTCGCTCCATTCCAGAGTGGTACGCAAGATCTTCAGAGAGTGGGGCACCCCCCTCGGTGGACCTTTTTCGCCTCTCAGACCAACCACAAGCTGCCTCTGTTCTGTTCCAGACTTCAGGCACATGGCAGGCTAGCGTCGGATGCCTTTCTCCTTCATTGGGGGACCGGCCTCCTGTATGCTTATCCTCCCATACCTTTGGTGGGGAAGACCTTACTGAAGCTCAAGCAAGACCGCGGCACCATGATTCTGATAGCGCCTTTTTGGCCCCGTCAGATCTGGTTCCCTCTTCTTCTGGAGTTGTCCTCAGAAGAACCGTGGAGATTGGAGTGTTTTCCAACTCTCATTTCGCAGAACGACGGAGCGTTGCTGCACCCCAACCTTCAGTCCCTGGCTCTCACGGCCTGGATGTTGAGGGTGTAGACTTCACTGCGTTGGGTCTGTCTGAGGGTGTCTCCCGTGTCTTGCTTGCCTCTAGGAAGGATTCCACTAAAAAGAGTTACTTTTTCAAGTGGAGGAGGTTTGTCGTGTGGTGTGAGAGCAAGGCCCTAGAACCTCGTTCTTGCCCTGCACAGAACCTGCTTGAATACCTTCTGCACTTATCAGAGTCTGGTCTCAAGACCAACTCAGTAAGGAATCACCTTAGTGCGATTAGTGCTTACCATTATCGTGTGGAAGGTAAAGCCATCTCTGGAGAGCCTTTAGTCGTTCGATTCATGAGAGGTTTGCTTTTGTCAAAGCCCCCTATCAAGCCTCCTACAGTGTCGTGGGATCTCAACGTTGTCCTCACCCAGCTGATGAAACCTCCTTTTGAGCCACTGAATACCTGCCATCTGAAGTACTTGACCTGGAAGGTCATTTTCTTGGTGGCAGTTACTTCAGCTCGTAGGGTCAGTGAGCTTCAAGCCCTGGTAGCTCATGCTCCATATACCAAATTTCATCACAACAGAGTAGTGCTCTGCACCCACCCAAAGTTCCTGCCGAAGGTGGTGTCGGAGTTCCATCTTAACCAGTCAATTGTCTTGCCAACATTCTTCCCCAGGCCGCATACCTGCCCTGCTGAACGTCAGTTGCACACATTGGACTGCAAGAGAGCATTGGCCTTCTACTTGGAGCGGACACAGCCCCACAGACAGTCCGCCCAATTGTTTGTTTCTTTCGACCCTAACAGGCTAGGGGTCGCTGTCGGGAAAAGCACCATCTCCAATTGGCTAGCAGATTGCATTTCCTTCACTTACGCCCAGGCTGGACTGGCTCTTGAGGGTCATGTCACGGCTCATAGTGTTAGAGCCATGGCAGCGTCAGTGGCCCACTTGAAGTCAGCCACTATTGAAGAGATCTGCAAAGCTGCGACGTGGTCATCTGTCCACACATTCACATCACATTACTGCCTCTAGCAGGATACCCGACGCGACAGTCGGTTCGGGCAGTCGGTGCTGCAGAATCTGTTTGGGGTGTAAATCCAACTCCACCCTCCAGGACCCGCATTTATTCTGGTCAGGCTGCACTCTCAGTTGTTCTTCGTAGGTCAATTTCTGTTATGCCCTCGCCGTTGCGAGGTTCAATTGACCTGGATTCTTGTTTTGAGTGAGCCTGAGAGCTAGGGATACCCCAGTCGTGAGAACAAGCAGCCTGCTTGTCCTCGGAGAAAGTGAATGATACATACCTGTAGCAGGTGTTCTCCGAGGACAGCAGGCTGATTGTTCTCACCTACCCTCCCTCCTCCCCTTTGGAGTTGCGTTTTCATCTTTTTTGCTTGTCATTCAACTGGCGGGAACGGTCGCGCATGGGCGGGAAGACGGCCGCGCATGCGCGGTGGGCGTGCCCTGCGTGCGGACCGCCCGCGAAGCTTTTTCCGGTTGGTGGGGGCTGCCGCGGACGTCACCCAGTCGTGAGAACAATCAGCCTGCTGTCCTCGGAGAACACCTGCTACAGGTATGTATCATTCACTTTATTGACAAATAGTGCTCATTATTTCTTGTGCTGTTAACACTGATTAGCTTGTTAAGCCAATTAAGTTACGTGTGTTATTATAGAATACACCTAGATTTTAGCGCGGATCTCTAGGCCCTCTATATAGAATTTGGGGGTAAGCCCATTTCCAAAATAGACTGTCACATTGTGACTTTAGCCTGGCTGCACTCCCTGTGAAGTCTGCTCATTGTCTCTGTCCAGCCCTAACTTTATCAACCCTCTTCCTACCTTTAACTGTTACTCGAGCACCAACCTGCCTGCCCCTAGATTAATGTTTGCTTCTTTTTCTCTATTTCATGCTTTGTTCCACCACTTAACTGCACACCTCTGGGATCAAATTATTCCAGATATTCAAACATTGTACTTTGCTTGATGGTTTAAAATTCCTTTTTACAGTCAGATATGGATCATAGAGACCTGAATACAATGCTCTGGCTGTATCCTGTAATTGAGATACAGTGGTGTGAAAAGGTCCTGCATTACCTGTTCAGAAAATCATGTTTTTGTTTATTTCTCTTTCTGCTATGAGTTAATGAAACCAAAATCATATACAGTATTAAGCTCATAAATAAGTTGTAAATTCAATTTTGCATGTACTTAGCATTGAAATTTTTTATTTAGTACCATCTATCCTATTTTTTGAGCCATGTATAGTATGATGCTAAATGTATTATGTATAATCAGAAGTTCAGCTGTTAAATTTTTTACTTTAATTATTTTTTTATTAATTCTGTGGCCCTGAAAAGGACTGTTTGAAACAATTTATTAACTTTAATACTTGGCTAAAAACTATAGCATATTCATTGGTCAGAAAACTCTCAACGCCATTGGTTCATTTCGATCCAAAAATACATCACATTTAAAAACTACTAATGGAACACCAGTGAGCGGGATAAAAACCATTACAGGCGCCAAAAAATATCAGAAAAACACATACAACTGATGCAAACTTGAATTCTGAAAATGGCATATGATAATGCAATATTTTCCACCTTACATTTGAGCAGAAAGCTGGTCAGAGATGAATGTTATCAATATCGCACAGGTGATGCAGGACTTTTTCACACCACTGTAATCAGTGCTGCTTGCCTAACTAGTGCAGTTTCTGAAGCCCTTTAGGTCAGTTTTGTGGTATAGTCACTCAGTGTGAAAAAAGAGATTTGAAAAGAATATGACCATGTGCATGTAGCCAGAAGTCGAAGTACTCACAGCCAACCTGCCAGTCTCAGGCAAAATATTAGTGTGCAGTGCGATATGGACAGTAGTGTGTTGTGCTCACCATTAGAGAAGTGATTTTTCACTTCTGAGAAGACAGCGCAAGGGGTATTCATATGCCTTTTCATTCATAGTTAAAGGCTTTATTTTTTTTGAAGGGGTTTTTTTTCACCCTCCCCCATTTGGCAACAAGCTAACTTTCACCTTGCTCTTGATGACACTTTGGCCCTTTGTTGTTAACTGGAGATTGTTTATAAGACTTGGAAACTTTTGACCCTCAACTAAGGCCTGTACATCTGAGCCAAATGGCAGATTCACGAAATTGAATTGCTAATTCCATTCACCTATCACCTGGAATCATTTACTGACCCATACAAAGAGAAAATTACTTTAACTTGTGCCCAACTTGCTTTCTGTTGAGGGCCTGGATCTTATGTTTCCTCAGCTCATGTGGAAACAGAAGGAGGAAAGACAAAGGTTAGGCTTAGTGATGAAAAGACAGGTTTTCTGAAGAAGAGTTTTCTTAAATCATATCGATCTGTTTCTTGTTGGTTTTTGCCATTCCAAGAAAGCTTGAGTCCCTTTTTTGTTTACCAACTGTGCCACTATATTAGATACTCAAGTTTTTAGTAACTTACCTCCAGTTTGAATATATATATGTATATATATATATTTTTTTTTTAAGAAGATTTAAGCTAGAAAGCCAGGTTCCCTGCAGTTGGAGAGTATATTCATGAGCTTTCTGAGATTATCTTGAGGCAACCTGCATGATTTCACTTTATGATGATTTTTCTTAAACATGTTCACAGCATAGTCAATAGTCAAACTCCCATACATGTTATCAGGCTTTACCTTGCTCTAGGTTCATGGCTTTGAATACCAGGTTTTCTCATCTATTTTTATAAACCATCATTCACCTTTTGATGTTTTTACATACACTATATGAAAACTCCTGAAGCAGGCTAACCACCGAAACACAGTGCTGAATCGAGTCTTTATCATAAATGTTTTACTATCCTTAGAAGTCTCCTCGTTTGTTCCTAGTCAGCCTGGTCTATTTCCCACTTTCTGTTATTGTCTGTCTGTTTATCATGGGATCTGTGTTCCTCTGCCAAGATGGCTTTTCACTGGTCATTTTGCTATTATACAGTTCACACACAATTTGCACAGTGGCAACTAACAAATTTACATTGTCTCATTACAAATACATCATCTTATTTGTTTGAACAACTGTCAACCTTAATAGGTTTGACAAAAGCTCCCATTTATGCAATTCCTTCAGTATAAAGGGTCCTGATTACTAAGTCGCGCTAGAGGTGCATTAGCATTTTTAGTGCACGTTAAGCATTAGTGTGCACTAACCATGTAGATGCCCATAATATTCCTATGGATGTCTACATGATTAACACGTGCTAAAAATGCTAGCGCACCTTAGTAAATGGGGCCCAAAATTTCCCGGGGATGGCTGGGAGATTTCTTCCAAATCCTTCATAGCTTTACTCCACACAATTGAAAACATAACTTTAAACCTTTATCATTGTGGCTTTCTGTATAAACAGGTACACACAGGATCTGCTATAAGCAAGCTAAGCACCTTCATTTATCGAAAAACAAATTAAAAAAATAAAAGCACATGAGCATCCTAATTTTAAAATACCTTTAAAATATAGTGCCATTTTATTTTATGAATTTACATAATTTCAAACTAGTTCAACACCCTTTATAAAATTCTCCAGTTGCCCCAAGACTCTAATTTCTCACTACTTCACCTTGGTAATTATCTTTGGAACTATAAATAAGTTAGACAACCTTTGCATTTTACTTTACGGTGTATGGAAAACACATGCAATTCCCTAAGCAAGAGGAATGAAGGAAGTCTCTTTCTCTCTCTCACTCTCTCTCTCTCTTACCAGTATGGCAATCTTCTGTTGTTCAGAATAAAAGAATTAATTCACAAACTGCTGTAACTTACAGTTCCCTAAAATTGCATCCATTTAAAACATGTATTTCCTCCAACTGACCTCTCTTTCTTTTAAAATTCACAAGCTTAGCAATCGTTCTAGCATTACATACAAGACAAAAAAGTTTGATACCATTTCATTTGTAGACCCAGCAGCATTGAAAAAAAACTACTGTGCTGTTCACCTCTTATGCACATAAAAACTTCATTTGAAACAATAGTACAGGTTATCCAGCAAATCAAAGGTTGAAGTCTGTCATTACACATTTTAGACAAAGGACTGAATCTTCCCCTTCCCTTCCCTTCCCTTCTGCTACAGTCAAGGGAAAAAGGAATGTCATGGAAAGTTATAACAGTACTTATATTAAAGTAATTCTGCAACATTGTCACTGTTAAAATCGCCTACCCCCAAAACATTCCAATAACCTATGTATTTATTTATTGCATTTGTATCCCACATTTTCCCACCTCTATGCAGGCTCAATGTGGCTTACAATACATCATGAATAGTGGAAATACATTAGAAAATAGATATTTAGTGTTACAGAAGGATCTTGGGTAACATGATAATGAAAAAGAAAAACATGATAGTAGTATAACAAGAGATCAAAGAACTTCCTTAAATCGGCTACTCCAGGTGAGATCAGTCTGCTGAAAACAAATGGCAAAATTAAAACACCATTTCCTCACAACACAGACAAAACAGATTTAATAACGGGGGGGGGGGGGGGGGGGGGGAGGGGAAGGATGAAACAATACTATAACAAATAAAACTGCATCACATTGATAACTCCACTCAATAAATAAACGCAAAATCAAAGATGTATTAGAAATAGTAAGGCAGATACCTTTCTCAACAGTCTACGGAGCTGAAACAAGAAAAAACTCAATCCCATAGCACATTCCCTTAACAAGCAGATTCAATGAATCATTAAATACAAATCACACGCTAGACAAGAGTTTTACAGCAAAACAGTAGGGACAAAAGCTATACCTTCAGGTAAATGTAATCTAGGAGAGAAGTACTTGGGGATAATATAGAAAATGTTTGCATTAGTTTTAATTCTTACTGTTTGCTATAACAGTCACCGACATAAATTTTAAACATAGTGCCCGACACGGCACCGTGTTTCGGTCAAGTCCCTGCTTCAGGGGCCTAAATAAAAAAATTTTTAAAATAGAAAATAAAGAATAAAAAATTGAAATGAATTTTGTAGGACAGAACATATAAAAAAAAACACGTATACATATTTGTAAATATGTTCGTAACAAAATACATATATGTAAGAAGAAAAAACACAAATATACGTATTGTAAAAAGATCAGAATGTTATAAATGATAAAAGACCGCCATATGTGGAATTACAACATGTATATATAATAATAAAATATATAAATTCAGAGTCAATTTTTCAAAGTAAAAATAAATTTGATCATGTATAGAGAGGTCATATAAAAAAGAGGGAATAATGACCATGTACTGAGAAGGTCATACATAAAAGAATCAATAAAAGTTTGTATTCCATTACTCAGTTGTCCTGTTGTTCCTGAAGGTTTCTTGCTGGTGTCATTACTCCTTTGTTTTGCTCCTCTACACAGTCCTCCACTCCTGCAGTTCCCTAAACATTTAAGCATGACAGGGACTAGTCAGGATGATACACAGGCTGTCAATCCACTAAGGAATTCTTTTGACTTCCTTATATGTCCCTAACAAAGACAAGACCCTTACTAATAAGGTTTTTCTGTACTATTTTCACTAAAGTGGAGGAGTAGCATAGTGGTTAGTGCAGCGGACTCTGATCCTGGGGAACTGGGTTCGATTCCTACTGCAGCTCCTTGTGACTCTGGGCAAATCACTTAACCCTCCATTGCCCCAGGTACAAATAAGTACCTGTATATACTATGTAAACCGCCTTGAATGTAGTTACAAAAACCACAGAAACAATAGACCACAGTCAGCCCTGCCCTTATTGTTCCCTGGCCTGTCCACTCACAACATTTAACACCTATCAAACCACATTGGTAACACACAGACAAGACACTGTCTGCAGATAATTCTGAGCATAGACTGTTTTATGTTATCTGGGAAATCTGTTGTATCCCTGAGCGGATCCACACATGGATGGATGTGGCCCCATTAGAGGATTTTTTTTTTTTTTTTTTTTTAAATAAATAAATAAATGAGGTCCTCCTACCTCTTTTTGTTGGCACCAGGGAAAGATCCATCTCATGTGGCTCAGATGGATTAAACTCCTCATTGCATTCTCCACCATTTTTGTAGAACTTGTAATAAACACTAGTCTGTGCTCTATTTAACAATTGTTTATTAATATATCGATGTACGAGGACATACCAAGTCTTAAGGATAGACAAAGTATGTTCTGGACAGCTACCTTTATAGGGAATTTGGTATCTTGAACATAAAGGATAAAAAAAATACATAAAAACATTAATTATTACAGGGAGTATAGGTTAGTTTACTAATAACTGCATACATTTAGTTTATGGCCTCAGTGATAGTCTCCTTCACCTCTTGTCCATCAGATTACCTGTTATATATTGGAGTTATAAATTGCTCATTGGTCAAGATACAAATGACTTATAATGCTTTCCTTTCCTAAAGGTCTCTATTTCAAATAAGAGTATACCCTGCTATTCACATTTATGATGGTGAGGTAATGCACGTTCAGCAAAGGGTCATATATATAGGTATAGGTTAGTTAATGGCATATTCTAATCTAATAACTGGAGCTGCTAGTATATTTCTAAATAGAATTTTTACAGTTCCACACTACCACCTACTTTTTTCCTGCTGACTATTCCCTGTGCACCCAAGCATCCTACTAATTTTTGCCGTCACTTTTTATATCTGGCCACCAAGATTACCAGGTACAATCACCCCCAGATCCAGCTCTTCTTTCATGCATGTACTTCACCCCCTATAGTGTATCACTCCCTTCTTTTAAGTAGGCATTTCTAATGCCCAAGGTACTTAGAAACATGACTGCAGATAAAGGCCAAATGGCTCACCCAGTCTGCTACTTGAGAATACATAGAGCAAAAAAGGGACCCCCGTTTCTTGTGTTGTTCCTTTCTTCCTTCTGCTGCCCCTTTTCATATGAATGCATTTATTAATAATTTTCAAATCAAAAATGTAAATGAGAAGCTTTTGCTGTTATTGGATAATTTGTGTTCTTTTTATGTGGCACCTCAGAAAGACTCAGGTGCTCAGCAGTATTTATGATTAAATTATTTAAAAAAATAAGTATTTTTGATGATTTGACTAATAAAATCCAGTGGGTGTTCTTTGTCTATGCCTAATCTGTTAAATGGTAATATATCATAGCAAAATAAGAACTGTGATTTCCATGGCCACAGTGGAGCTGAATTACTTTGTTGATGATAGTTTGAAAGTTTAAATACAAAATTAACAATAATATACAATTTGCTGGCTGGACAACTTAGTGTTACTACTCTGTACATCGTCAGACCTGGATCTGTCTTCTGTTCCCTAAGCTGGCTTGGACTAGAGATGCTGCAGAACTAGTGTTTCTGTAGCAGCTCCTGGGAAAGAGGGAGTCCAAAGAAAGACACACTAACAGCAGAGGTGGCCCAAGGAAGGACAGCCAGTAGTTAGTCCAAATAGAAATGTACCTGCATCAGGGATCATCAGATTCTTAAAGTGAAAGATTGTCAACACAAGGGCCCTGGTAGTATTGAGCTCAAATAACATCAACAAGCAAAAGTCAGTACACACACGAAAATGTTTTTCACTAGGTGTGAAACACGAAGTATCACCTATTAAATAAAATAGTAGCTCTCTGCAAGTTGTGCTGCACTTGGGCCACCCCAGCTGTTGGTGGTGGTCTCAGGAGGTCTCCTATTTTCTCTTCCAGAGGGAGTCACAGCCATTGCACAAAATTGGCATCTAGACTGCAGAGGTACCAGGTTCCATAGGGTACCGTGATCTTGGTAGGATGGCGCTTTGGAGGGACAATGAGGAAAAATGTAGCTAGGAGCACCGTAGCCCAGTTGGAAGGATTGAACTGCAAGTTTAAAAGAAATTATACTATTATAACAGGGATAAATATTTTATATTCAGAGTACATAATATAAGAACATAAAGAGTTGCCATATTGGGACAGACTGTTTCCAACCGTGGCCAATCCAGGTTGCAAGTACCTGGTAAGATCCCAAAACAGTAAAACTTTTTATGCTGCTTAATCTAGAAATAAGCAGTTTATTTTCCTAAGTACATCTGAATAATGATTTGTGGACTTTTCTTTTAGGAAATTATCCAACCCTTTTTTAAAACCCTGCTAAGCTAACTGCTTTTACCACATTCACTGGCAAGAAATTACAGTGTTTAATTACACATTGAGTGAAGAAATATTTTTTCCTGTTTGTTTTAAATTTACTACTTCATTGCTTACCCCCTAGTCCTAGTGTTTTTGGAAAGAGTAAACAAGCAATTCACATCTACCTGTTCCACTCCACTCATTTTATAGACCTCTATTATATCTCCCCGCAGCCATCTTTTCTCCAAGCTGAAGAGGCCTAGCCTCATAGGGAAGTCGTCCCATCCCCTTTATCATTTTCATCGTCCTTCTCTGTACCTTTTCTAATTCCACTATCCAGCTTATTTTCAAAGAGAAAGACGCCCATATTTTGACCCAAATCGGGAGATGGGCGTCTTTCTCCCATGGGCGAACAAATCGGTATAATCGAAAGCCAATTTTGGTCATCTTCAACTGCACTCGTCGCAGGAACAAACAAAGTGGACGGGGGCGTGTCGGAGGCGTGAAGGTGGGACTGGGGCGTGGTTATCGGCCGAGGAGAGATGGGCGTCTTTTGCTGATAATCGAAACAAGAAGGGCGTTTTTGATGAGAATTTGGTCCGCTTTATTTGGATCCTTTTTTTCAGGTCCAAGTCCCAAAAAAGTGCCCCAACTGACCAGATGACCACCAGAGGGAATAGGGGATCACCTCCCCTGACTCCCCCAGTGGTCACTAACCCCCTCCCACCAAAAGAAACCCCACTTTACAAGCTTTTTTTGCCAGCCTGTATGCCAGCCTCAAATGCCGTACCCACCTCCATGACAGCAGAATGTGTTCTATTCTCTCAGCCTTTCCCTGGTTCTTATGTGGCTCTCGGGTGAGTGTGACACTTTTTCTGTTATGCAAACTGCAGAGTCACATCAGCAATGCATTGTGGTGTGTGTAGGGTATTGGACTGTGTGATTCCACTAGCTTGTGTTAAATGCTCACGATGTTGGTAGTTGGTAGGCTCTACTCCCATGGTGCTTTTCCCTCTGCTTACTGGGTCAGAGTGTGCCCTGTTTTGTTTCCGGTCCATGAGGTAGTGACCATTTTTGTAAGCCAGTTTTAGCTCCCTTTCATGTGTTACCCACGTTACTGAAAGTGGGCATTGTACAGCATTCTGCCAGCTCTGACCTACTGCTAATCTCAGTACCAGGGAGACTCTTTGCCAGTGGGGCGCAACCTCTGATCTGCACTGTGAGTAAACGTGCTTATTCCAATAAAGGACGTTTTCGGAGACATTAGTCTTCAGGTGTCAACTGGTGTGCCAAGGTTCTACAGCAGCAACAAGTCCTAGAGGCCTGGAGCACTTTTAGTGGGTACTGACTGTACATTTGTCCTTTAGATTGTAAGCTCTTTGAGCAGGGACTGTCCTGTGTTAAACTGTACAGCGCTGCGTAACCCTAGTAGCGCTTTAGAAATGTCAAGTAGTAGTAGTACCGCAGTGCACTTCAGGCAGGCGGACCCAGGCCCATCCCCCCTACCTGTAACACTTGTGCTGGTAAATGGGAGACCTCCAAAACCCACTGTACCCACATGTAGGTGCCCCCTTCACCCCTAGGAGCTATGGTAGTGTTGTACATTTGGTTTTGGGGGAAGGGGTTGGGGGCTCAGCACCCGTGGTAAGGGAGCTATGCATGTGGGAGCTGTTTTGGAAGTCCACCGCACTGACCTCTAGGGTGCCCAGTTGATGTCCTGGCATGTCAGGGGTCCAGTGTACTACGAATCCTGGCCCCTCCCACGACCAAATGGCTCGGATTAGGACGTTTTTGAGCTGGCCGGTTTTAGTTTCCATTATCACTAAAAAAAAAAAAAAAAAATGCCCAGCTCAGAAACAAACAAATCCATGGCATTTGGTCCGTACAAACCGTATTTTCGAAAAAAAAAAAAGACGTCCATTTTTTTTTCGAAAATACTGTCTGTCCCTCCTCTTCACGTACCTGTTTTCGGACATAGACGCCCATGGAGATAGGCGTTCGCGTTCGATTATGCCCCTCCACACCTTTTTTAAGATGCGGTGACCAGAATTGAAGATAATATTCGAGGTGCGGTCACACCATGGAGCGATACAAAGCCATTATAACGTCCTCATTTTCTTTTCCATTCTTTTCCTAATACCTAACATTCTATTTACATTCTTAGCCACCACTGCACATTGAGGAGAGTGTTTGAAATATCAACAATGACACTTAGATATCTTTCCTGGGCAGTGACTTCTAATGTGGAACCTTGCATCATGTAGCTATAGTATGGGTTCCTTTTTCTCACGTGCATCACTTTACACTTGCTCACATTAAACTGTAATCTGCTATTTGGATGACTAGTCTCATAATGTCCTCTTGCAATTTTTCACAATCCTTTTGCGATGTAACAACTTTGAATAACTTTATCATCAAATTTAATTACCTTACTAGTTATTTTTTTTATTTATTATTACATTTATATCCCACATTTTACCACCTGTTTGCAGGCTCAATGTGGCTTACAAAGTACCGTAACGGCATTTCGGTTGATAATAAATACAAGATTATGTTGTGGTCAAAAGAGGTAGAAGTGAATCAGAGGTTATTCCCATCTCTAGATCATTTATAAAAGTTAAAAAGCAGTGGTCCCAGCACAAACCCCTAGAGAACCCCACTATCCTTCTCCTTAGAGAATACTGACCATTTAACCTTACTCTCTGCTTTTTAACTTTTAACCAGTTTTTAGGCCATTACCACCTCGTCTAATTACCTCAGGAGTCTTTCATGAGGTACTTTGTCAAATGCCTTTTGAAAATCTTAATACACAATATTGGCTGGCTCACCTTTATCTACTTGTTTGTTCACCCTTTCAAAGAAATATAGTACATTGGTGAGGCAAGATTTCTCTTGACTAAATCCATGTTGGCTTTGTCTCATTAATCCATACTTATGTATGTGCTCTGTAATTTTGTTCTTTATAATAGTCTCTACCATTGCCCAGCACCAACATCAGCTTCACCAGTCTATAATTTTCCGGGTCACTTCTGGAACCCTTATTAAAATTTGGTGTTAATTGGTCATCCTCCAAACGTCCAGTGCCATACTTGATTTTAAAGATAAATTACATTTTACTGAGGTATTTTAGGCGTGGTGTGATACCTGTAGGTGAGATCATAAACTGTACTAACAACACTATACACCCTGTTGTGTTGCACCAGTACCAGCCTGGAACAAAGGGAGAGCTGTCAATAAATGCTGCTTCATTGCTGAAAGCACTAAGATAAATTTCTATCCCTTGCTACAACTTGTTCGTGTAGAGCATTTCATTGTAGTGCCAGCTGTAAGTAGGCATCATTCCAGCTTTTCCTGCATATTGCCAGAGTATCTTAACTCTGCCTGTGCAAAACCCGATATTCCAGTCCTGGGCAAGAGTTTCTTAATGCTGTGGTTGTGAGCCTACAGAATTCATAAATTGATCCATAAAACTACCTGTCAGCTGTGTGACATTGGCTTTTTATTAACATTTGACCTGCTAGCTGGGATTTGTCAATCTTGCTGTGTTGGGGTTTCTGCTATTGGTTTTCAGGATTCATGGAGAAGTAGCCTAATAGTGCAGTGGGCTGAGAACCTGGGGAACAGGGTTCAATTCCCACTGCAGCTCCTTCTGATCCTGGGCAAATTACTTAACCCTTCATTGCCCCAAGCACAAAAAAGTACATGTAATGTAAACCACTTTGATTGTATCACAGAAATATGGCATATTTATTTATTTATGATATACCTCACATTATCCCAAACTGCCCTGTACATCTTTGTTTTGCATGGCCAGGTCTATCTTAGAAACTCTGCACAAAACACGAAGCTGTAGAGCCACACTTGGCTACAGGTGTAGTAATGAAGCTGTTACAAAATCTCCAGAAAACTGCTGCAGAAAAATGCAAGCTGGTAGTGTACACCAAATTAACCCATTGGTGCGCACAATTTCCTGCAGTAGAAATTAATAATCTATTTTCAACCACAGGGAGCGTTCCTGGTGGTAATTGGTAGCACAAGCATATTGCTGCATGTTGCTTGATTACTGCATGAGAGCACGTGAGCCCTTACCACCTTCTAAATAGGTGGCGGTAAGGGCTCAGGCAGTAAATAGCCATGCACTAATTTTAATATTAGCGCCATTTACTGCCAAGTTTTTTAAAAGGCCTTTTCCCTGCCATAGTAAAAAAAAATGGCCCAGCGCATGCCATTTTCAAGCGCCAAAACTAGCACATGCCACTTTTTACCACAGCTTAGTAAAAGGGCCCCCAAGTGTCTTAGCAGCTGATGGCAGAATATAGAAAAAAGCTTTATGCAAAATTTTGCGTGCTAGAAAATAAATTCCAAATGATAAAGATTACTACAAGTAGCAAACGGAATTCTAGGAAATGTTTTAAAAATATAGGAAGTGCACTAAGGATCAGTGGACATTTCAGTTCTCTATTGTTAATCTGAAAATGCAGTGATGAAAATATTGTGTACGTCTATTTGTTTGCTGAGATGTTATAGCCCAGCCTTCCATTCTATCTTTAACTGCTGTGTTTAAGGTTGGTTAATATGTATTTAAAACAAAGGAATAAGAGATGTTGGTACATCTGTTTTTCACCAATTAGTTTTTTCTGGGATGTTTGTAATTATGTGGTCTGTTCATCTTATTTCTTTTCGTGGCCTGTCTACATGGCCTCTCCTCACAACACAGGCTTTATAACAATCACTCCTGCTGATCCTTCAGTTCTGCATATAAGAGTTTCCTTAAAGATATTCTGAAATTCAGTATCTCTTCTCCGAGGACATGCAGGCTTATTAATTCTCACAAATGGGTGACACCAACCTGCGTTACCTAGTCTGGAATTTATAAAAGTATAAATAGAGCTTTGTGGAGCATGAGACACTCTCCACTGTGCATGCGCAGGTGCCTTTCCGCTCGCCAGGGGAATACAGTCTCATGTTTCTTTTTCCCTGCCGCAGTGAGGAGAGGGCATGTTTTTTATACTCTTTACTCACTTTGCTCAGTCCTTAAGAGGGTTTTTTTTTTGTGCCTTTCAGCTATTGTTCGTTCATTTTTGTTTCTCCCATTATTGTGTTCTTGTTGTGGAACCTCCTTTCTTTGTTTGCCTTAAGTTTTTAGTTTATTTTCCCCGGGTTTAAGTTTTCTTTCCTTTTTCGTCATCATCAAGCCACTTTTTGGCCTTGACTTCGGCCAAGAGCTTTCTTTCATTTTTATCATGCTTTCCCTCTTTTACAGGCACCATAGCTTCATTTAATTTAGCCAAGGAAATTTTTTCTTCCATGTCTGCAAAAGTTCCCAGTGGCTTTAAGCGCTGTACTCGGTGCAATTGAACAGTGTCTGGGAAAGACACCCATTCTTGGTGTCTACAGTGTCTTGGGCCCGACCATAGCCCCACTAACTGTGTTCTCTGTCTTCACATGAAGAAAAGAGGACCAGATTTCCAGAGAGGCTCAACGTGAGAAGATTTTTGGAGCCAAGTCTGGTTCCTCGCATCAAAATCTGAGGCATCCGCATCGATGTCGAGCATCGCACCAGCAACGAGAGCGTTGGCAAACATGGCTGCTGCTAGGCCCGTAGACACTGGGAACAGTGAAGCATCGAGTGGGTCTCCACCTGCCTCAAGACCTCCTGCTGTGCAGGGCCTCCGGGACCGTCCATCATCCGACCCTGAGGCAACATGTGGATTTGATGTCCTTGTTGGCACCGAGGAGCCTCAGTGACACGCTTCAGGCAAAGGCCAAGACGCATCGTCATTGGGCAACCGAGAAGCGTCGGCACCAGGAAACCACTCCCTTCCATACAGGATGTGCCGGTCCCCCATCAGCCAAGACCCTGCTCCCGCATCGACACCAGTGGTTCTGCGCCTGAACCGGCACCCCATCCTTACACAGTGCTAGCCCTCGATGAGCGCATTCGGACCTTTCTCCCTGAGCTGCTGGTTGACCTCATGCAACAGGTTGTATCGGCATAAGGGGTGCTTGCTCTTACCTTGTCTACTTTTGCAGCCCTGCTTGACCCTCAGCCTGTGGTGAGGCCTCTAACAGCAATGCCGCATGCGGCTCTGGTGTTGACTGCCACCCTAGCCGGCACTCCCTCAATGTCAGTGGAGGAAGCAGGAGCCGACTTCTCAACGCCATTCTCGAGGGCATGGTTCCTCCACATCAAAACTGGTTTGGTCTCGACCCTCCCATCAGGAGATATTGTCTGACACCGAAGAGGAGCGCTGATGGAATTCAGAGGAGGATCCAAGGTACTTCTCCTCTGATGAGTCCTATGGAATTCCCCTCCGGAGAGCTTTTCATTCCCTTCTTTTGTTCAAGAAATTGCAGATGCCATTCCCCTTCCTTTGGAAGTGGAGGATATGCTCGGGGCCAAGATGATTGAGGTCCTGGACTACACGTCATCTCCTAGGGAGGCTGTGTCTGTGCCTCTCCACGAGGTGCTCCAGGATGTCCTCATTAGGAACTGGGAGTCCCATTGGTTGCAGTCATGCCCAAGAAGATCAACAGCCAGTATCGGATCCACAGCGCACCTAGTTTTGAAAATGTCTCAGTTGCCTCATAATTCCACTGAGGTGGAATCCACTCTCAAAAGAGCCAGGAGTTCCAGGGACTGTGTCTCGGCTCCCCAAGGTAGAGAGAAGCTAGAACCCTGGATTTTTTTGGGAAGAAAGATGTACCAGGCTTCAATACTTATCTCCCTTATACAATCTACCAGCTCTTCACAAACGTCCACTTGCAAAACTCAGTGCACAAGAGACTCTACCTCCGGAGTAAGCCGAGTCACTTTGACAGTTGCTCAAGCAGCAGAAGGTTTGTTGAAAGTTCTTGGACAGAGGGACTTACAACACTTTTGATGTGGCATCCAGGATCTCTGATCAGAGTATAGCAATGCATAGGCTCTCATGGCTGCGTGTTTCTGACTTGGAACATTCTGTTCAGCAGAGATAACCTTTTTGAAGAGAAGGTTCAGGAGGTCAATGATCAAATAAAAAAACATATCATCTCTTCTCTCTCCCGGGCACCTTCTGCATCTACCTCCTCAGCTAGGAGAACTTTGGCAAACCAAGGAGGAATACCTATTGGAGGCGTAGATATAACCCCTTGGCTCGCCAGCCTGTTCAGGCTCAGCCTCAGCGCACCCATTCACGACAACAACATGCACCTAAGGCCCCTGCTGCTCCCCAGTCAAAGCAAGGGACAAATTTTTGACTGGCTCCAGCAGAGCATAGCCGCAGTAAAAGTGTCTGTCCTGGATGACTTGCCGGTTGGGGGAGGCTGAAGATTTTCCACAAAAGGTGGCCCCTTATAACCTCCAACCAGTGGGTTATTCAAATAGTCCGTCTCAGATACGCACTCAGTTGGTATCAAAGACCTCCAGATTGCCCACCGAGAGCTCATTCAGCTCTCAACACAGGCAGGTACTTGCAGAGGAACTCTCAGCCCTTCTGAAGGCCCATGCAGTCGAGCCCATTCCACCAGGGTAGAAGGGCAGGGATTCTATTCCAGGTACTTCCTTGTGCAAAAGAAAATGGAGTGTCTTATCCTAGACCTAAGGGCCCTGAACAAATTCCTGGTCCAAGAGAAGTTCAGGATGGTTTCCCTGGGCAACGTTCTTCCAGTGATTCAGGAAAGCAATTGTCTGTGCTCTCTGGACTTAAAGGATGCATATACTCACATCCCGATACTTCCAACCCACCGGAACTATCTTTTGACTTTGGCTGGGAACACATCACTTTCAATACTGTGCGTTGCCTTTTGGCCTCATCAGCTCCCAGGGTCTTAACCAAATGTCTAGCAGTAGTTGCAACATTGCTACACAGACTGGGGAGTCCATGTGTTTCCATATCTCAACGATTGGCTGGTGAAGAGCACCTTTTCAGATGGAGATCAGGAGTCCTATCTTCACCCTGTCCAGCAATTGGAATTCATAGGAGCCCTGCTTGATACACAGAGGTTCGAGCCTACCTTCCAGATATGAGAGCGGGCACACTTCTTGTCTAAGATTTGAGCCTCTCACTAGGTCACAGCTCAGCAGATGTTGAGATTGTTGGGCACGTGGTTTCCACGGTGTATGTTACCCCCATGACACATCTTCACATGAGATCAGCTAAATGGACTCTGGCTTCTCACTGGTATCAAGCCACGGGGAGCCTGGAAGATATCATCCAAGGCCCCCAGAGCTTGTACACTCTCTTCAGTGGTGGACCATTTGATCCAATTTGGCTCTGGGACTTCCATTCCAAGTTCTTCAGTCACAAAAAGTGCTGACAACGGATGCATCTCTCCTGGGATGGGGAGCTCATGTAGATGGGCTTCACACCCAAGGTGTTTGGTCCACCCAGGAAATGAATCATCAGATCAACCTCCTGGAGCTCCAGGTGATCTGGAATGCTCTAAAGGTTTTCAGATATTGTACTCATTCAAACAATCAGGTTGCAATGTATTAACAACAATCGGGGGCACCGGATCACGCCATCTGTGTTAGAAGGCCATCTGGATATGGCATTGGTCTCACCAACATGGCATGTTCCTTCGAGCAACTTATCTGGCAGGCAAAAACAATACCCTGGCCAACAGACTAAGCAGGATAATGCAGCCACACAAGTGTTCTCTCAATATGGGCATAGCCTGCAAGATCTTCCGAGCGTGAGGCACTCCCTCGGTGGTCGTTTTGCCACTCAGATCAACCACAAGGTTCCTCAGGTCTCTTCCAGGTTTCAGGCCCATGACATACTAGTGTGAGATGCCTTCCTCCTCAGTTGGAGGACAGGTCTTCTGTATGCGTATCCTCCCATACCTCTAGTGGGGAAAACTTTGTTGAAATTCAAGTAAGACCGTGGAAACATGATTCTGATTGCGCCACACTTGCCGTGACAGTGTTTTCCAACCCTTATCACACAGAATGAGGGGTCACTTCTACATCCCAGCCTCCAGTCTCTGGCTTTCACAGCTTGGATGTTGAGAGCTTAGAATTAATTTCCTTGGGTCTTTTGAAGGGTGTCTCTTGTGTCTTGCTGGCTGCCAGGAAAGACTCCACTAAGAGGTGTTATTCTTTAAAATGGAGTAGGTTTGCCATCTGGTGTGAGAGCAAGGCCCTAGATCCCCTTGCTTGTCCTACGCAGATCTTTCTTGAATACCTTCTACACCTATCAGAGTCTGGTCTAAAGACAAACTCCGTAAGGGTACACTTTAGTGCAATTAGTGCTTATCAGAGTGTAGAAGGTAAGCCCATCTCTGGACATCTCTAGTTCACTTTATGAGAGGTTTGCTTTTGTCAGAGCCCCCTGTCAGATCTCCACCAGTGTCATGGGATCTCAACTTAGTTCTCACCCAGCCAATGAAAACTTCTTTTGATCCACTGAATTCCTGCCATCTGAGGTACTTGACCTGGAAGATCATTTTCTTGGTGGCTGTTACTTCACCTCATAGGGTCAGTGAGCTTCAGGGCGTAGTGGTGGATGCACCTTATACGAAGTTTCATCACAACAGAGTAGTCCTCCGCACTCATCCTAAGTTCCTGCTGAAGCTGGGGTAGAGTTCCATCTAAACCAGTCGATTGTCTTGCCAACATTTTTTCCCCGACCTCATGCCTATCTTAGTGAAAGCAGCTTGCACAGCTTGGATTGCAAGAGAGCATTGACCTACTACATGGAGCGGACTACTACTTCTATTAAACATTTCTATAGCGCTACTAGACATATGCAGCGCTGTACAAATTAACATGACAAGACAGTCCCTGCTCAACAGAGCTTACAATCTAAATTGGACAGACTAACAGCTAGGGGTGGGGAAATTGCAGTGGTAGGGGTGATAAGTGAGGGTGTTGAGTAAGAGAGTCATGGTTAGGAGTCGAAAGCAGTAGCAGACCAGGCCCCACAGACAGTCCACCCAACATTTTGTTTCTTTTGATCCCAACAGGATGGGGGTCACCTTCCGGGAAATGCACCATTTCTAATTGACTGGCAGATTGCATTTTCTTCACTTACGCCCCGGCTGGGCTGGCCCTGGAGGGTATTGTCACAGCTCACAATGTCAGAGCCATGGCTACGTTGGTAGCCCACTTGAAGTCAGCCTCCATTGAGGAAATTTGCAAGGCTGCGACATGGTCTTCAGTCCACACATTCACATTTCACTACTGCCATGATCAGGATCCCCAACGAGACAGCCAGTTTGGGCAGACAGTGTTGCAGAATCTGTTTTAATATAGAATCCAACTCCACCCTCCTAGGCCCGTGTTATTCAGTTCCAGGCTGCGCACTCATTCAGATTGTATATAGTTTCAGGTTAATATGTTTTATGTCCTCGCTGTTGCGAGGTCCAATTGACCAATGTTGTTTTTGGTGAGCCTGGATTCTAGGGATTCCCCACTTTGAGAATTAATAAGCCTGCTTGTCCTTGGAGAAAGCTAAGATACTTAACTGTAGCAGATGTTTACAGCAAGCTTTATATTCTCACAATCTCTCCCACCTCCCCTTGGAGTTGTGTCCTTTGTTATTGTTACTTTATTTTTATTGTAGTATAAAACTGAGGAGACTTTGTTCTCGTGGACAGGTAGACACCGTTCCTCAAAAATGTATTATATTAACACAATTTAGTCTGTTGTGCTGTTTATGTAGACATATCTCTTAGTTTACATTGCCTTTCACTCTTCATTTACTTACAGAACTACTTACATTTGTTCAGCCTATTCCTACATTGCACATGTCTTCTACCAACCTGCTTTTATTATGCCACGCTAGCAGGTCTGGGTGCGGTAATGCCAACAAAGCCTTCACTTTGAATGAGTTCTGTTAGCATTGCCAAGCGGGAACCAGTATCGCGGCTTGATAAAGAGACGCTTGGCTCCTTTTGGTACTGCACAAATTTCTTAACACTCCCCCTTTTGATTCTCTAGAAAACCACTGAATTTGGATACAAGCTAAATGGTTGGAGACAGTTGTTATATGGATATATCCAACTTATACAGATTCCATCACTGTAGAATTTCCCAGTAGAATACCTGTGTCCACATTACATAGTAACATAGTAGATGAGGCAGAAAAAGACCTGCACGGTCCATCCAGTCTGCCCAAGAAGATAAATTCATATGTGCTACTTTTTTTTATTTGTACTGTCCTCTTCAGTGCACAGACCGTATAAGTCTGGCCAGCCCTATCCCCGCCTCCCAACCACCAACCCCGCCTCCCAACCACCAGCTCTGGCACAGACTGTATAAGTCTGCCCAGCACTATCCCCGCCGCCCAACCACCAGCCCTGGCACAGACCTTATAAGTCTGCCCAGCACTAGTCCCGCCTCCCAACCACCAGCCCCGGCACAGACCGTATATGTCTGCCCACACTAGCCCCGCCTCCCAACCACCAGCTCTGCCACCCATTCTAGGCTAAGCTCCTGAGGATCCCTTTCTTCTGCACAGGATTCCTTTATGTTTATCCCATGCATGTTTGAATTCCGTTACCGTTTTCATCTCCACCACCTCCCGCGGGAGGGCATTCCAAGCATCCACCACCCTCTACGTGAAAAAATACTTCCTGACATTCTTCTTGAGTCTGCCCCCCTTCAATCTCATTTCATGCCCTCTCGTTCTACCGCCTTCCCATCTCCGGAAAAGGATTGTTTGCGGATTAATACCTTTCAAATATTTGAACATCTGTAGCATATCACCCCTGTTCCTCCAGGGTATACATGTTCAGGTCCGCAAGTCTCTCCTCATACGTCTTGTAACGCAAATCCCATACCATCCTCGTAGCTTTTCTTTGCACCGCTTCAATTCTTTTTACATCCTTAGCAAGATACGGCCTCCAAAACTGAACACAATACTCCAGGTGGGGCCTCACCAACGACTTGTACAGGGGCATCAACACCTCTTTTCTTCTGCTGGTCACACCTCTCTCTATACAGCCTAGTAACCTTCTAGCTACGGCCACCGCCTTGTCACACTGTTTCATCGCCTTCAGATCCTCAGATACTATCACCCCAAGATCCCTCTCCCCATCCGTACCTAGCAGACTCTCACCGCCTAACACATACGCCTTTCTTGGATTTCTACTCCCTAAGTGCATCACTTTGCATTTCTTCGCATTGAATTTTAATTGCCAAACCTTAGACCATTCTTCTAGCTTTTTCAGATCCTTTTTCATGTTTTCCACTTTCTCCGGGGTGTCCACTGTGTTACAAATCTTAGTATCATCCGCAAATAGGCAAACATTACCTTCTAACCCTTCGGCAATGTCACTCACAAATATATTGAACAGAATCGGCCCCAGCACCGATCCCTGAGGCACTCCACTACTCACCTTTCCCTCCTCCGAGCGAACTCCATTCACCACCACCCTCTGGCGCCTGTCCGTCAACCAGTTCCTAATCCAGTTCACCACTTTCAGCCCATCCAGTTTATTTAAGAGCCTCCTGTAGGGAACCGTGTCAAAAGCCTTGCTGAAATCTAAGTAGATTACGTCTATAGCACGTCCATGGTTCAATTCTCCGGTCACCCAATCAAAGAATTCAATGAGATTCGTTTGGCACGATTTCCCTTTGGTAAAACCATGTTGTCTCGGATCTTGCAACTCATTTTCTTCCAGGAAATTCACTATCCTTTCCTTCAGCATCGCTTCCATTACTTTTCCAATAATCGAAGTGAGGCTTACCAGCCTGTAGTTTCCAGCTTCTTCCCTATCACCACTTTTGTGAAGAGGGACCACCTCCGCCGTTCTCCAATCCCTCGGAACCTCTCCCATTTCTAAGGATTTATTAAACAAATCTTTAAGAGGACCCGCCAGAACCTCTCTGAGCTCCCTCAATATCCTGGGGTGGATCCCATCCGGTCCCATGGCTTTGTCCACCTTTAGTTTTTCTAGTTGTTGATACACACTCTCTTCCGTGAACGGTGCTATATCCACTCCATTCTCAAATGAACTTTTGCCAGTCCATCATGGTCCTTCTCCCGGATTTTCTTGTAAAAACAGAACAAAAGTATCTATTTAGCAAATTTGCCTTTTCTTCATCATTATCTACATAGCGGTTTGCAGTATCTTTTAGTCTCACAATTCCCTTTTTAGTCATTCTCCTTTCACTAATATACTTGAAGAAATTTTTGTCACCCCTCCTTACCTTTCTAGTTTGTTCTTCCGCTTGCGCTTTCGCCAGACGTACCTCTCTCTTGGCTTCTTTCAGTTTCCTCCGGTATTCCTCCCCGTGTTCCTCGTCTTGAGTTTTTTTGTATTTCTGGAATGCGAACTCTTTAGCCTTTATTTTCTCAGCCACTTGCTTGGAGAACCATAGCGGTTTCCTTTTTCTCTTGCTTTTATTTACTTTCCTTACATAAAGGTTTGTGGCCCTATTTATAGCTTCTTTCAGGCTGGACCACTGTCCTTCCACTTCTCGTACGTCCTCCCAGCCCATCAGCTCCCTCCTTAGGTATTCCCCCATTTTACTAAAGTCAGCACGCTTGAAATCCAGGACTTTGAATTTTGAGTGGCAACCCTCCTCTTCAGCCGTCATATCAAACCAAACCGTTTGATGGTCACTGCCGCCCAGGTGGGCACCCACTCGGACATTTGACACGCTATCTGCATTTGTGAGCACCAGATCCAGCGTCGCTCCCTCCCTCGTGGGTTCCATGACCATTTGTCTGAGCAGAGCACTTTGGAAAGCATCCACAATCTCTCTACTTCTTTCCGATTCCGCAGACGGAACCTTCCAATCTACATCCGGCAGATTGAAATCTTCCAGCAACAGCACCTCTCTCTTCTTTCCCAACTTTTGAATATCTGCGATCAGGTCTTTATCTAATTCTTCCAATTGTGTTAGGTCTGTAGACAACACCCACGTGGACAGAGGTTCTATCATCTCTTTTTAAGGTGATCCATATCGCTTCTTCCTTACCCCAGGTCCCTGTCATTTCGGTTGCTGTGATATCATTTCTCACATATAGAGCTACTCCTCCAGCTTTACGACCCTCTCTATCCTTCCTAAATAGATTATAGCCTGGTATGTTTGTATCCCATTCATGGGAACCATTGAGCCATGTCTCTGTGATTGCAACAACGTCCAAGTCTGCCTCCAACATCAGGGCTTGAAGGTCATGAACTTTGTTGCCAAGACTGTGAGCATTTGTGGTCATCACTTTCCATTTACATTTACATTTCCTGGTGTTTCAACATTTGATATTTTGGTGTGTTTTCTGTTTTTGGGTCCCTCCATATCTTTTTGTTCCACCTTAATTTCTTTTGCTGTTTCTTCTGGCTCAGTTTTATTTTTAGGAACCTCACAGAGCTCTAATGGAGCAAAAGAATTCTGTAGGGGTAACACTAGTGAGGGTGTATTCCTATGTGTCACATGACGAAATCTGCCTGAGCCTACTGTAAACCATCTATTCTTAGGAGGTTTTATCCTTTGAGGCAGTGGTGTGAATTTGGTTTGATTTTGTGCAGTCTTAGAAGTTGCTTTAAGTGCATCTAATTCCTGCTTTAATTTACTGACCTTGTTTTAAACTAGCGAGCTGATTACAGATAGGACAAGCCTTAAGTTTCCAGATGATTGGCCTTGAAACTAAAGCTCCACAATTATTACAGAGAATAAAAGTCATCTTGATTTGTTGAATAGGTATGAATAGGTATTTTATGATAAGGCTTGACAATGTACAAGATTAACTTTACTCCTCAGCACTTTGAGACAGTTGTAATTCGGGTGGAGTTAAGTTGTGATAAGTAGTATAGTTAGAATAGGTATTTAGGAAGTGTCAGTCTTGGGGTGGGTATAAACCTAAACTTGTGGAATGTGTTTGCTGTAAAACAATCTTAGGCCTGTATTAAGCCTCTTTTCTACAAAGCTGATTGGGACAAGGGGAGGACAAGGATAGTAGGTAGAGATGTGCAAAATTAGAGGGTATAATAGTTTCAATCATAACGGAAGATGTGGGTTTGTCCCATTTATTCTTCCCACTTTTTGCAAAAGATTGTAGTTTGTACAGTTGCTGTTTGATACACAGTGTCATATGTATCTGTTGGTACAAATGAGATATGGAATCCTAGCCATTACATAGGAGTTCTTATCTACTTTGATTCCTTCAACAATCTTTTAGCGACAGTAATAGTGTGTGCTTTAATACAGGGGTCAGACTCAACCCATCTTGAGAACTTGAGCCACAAATTGAAACAACTTCAAACTTCTGGTATTTGAATAAAAGCAATCTGTAAACAGAGAAAAGGTTCCTCAAGGACTGGCAAATGAATGTCAGTATGGCCAATACTTTATCTCCTCATTGCGCTCTAGACAAATAACAGATATAAGAATAAGAGGCTAATACAGAAAGTAGCACATTAGAGCCATTGACTGCAAGTGGGGTTACTACTACTAAACAATTTGCTGCAACATAGAGTAGTCATTGAGCATGCAAATTACTACTGCATTAAATTTGTAGCAGTAATCTGCAGCTCACTGCCAAATGTCACCCTTCCTATCAGTGCCTGAGCCACAATTTACTTGGGCACTGACAGGAAAACTTTGCCAGCGATCTGCACTGGCTCCTGACTGACTGACCACTCTTCCACCCCTCAATATATATATTTTTTAAATGAAAGTTGACTAGTTCCATAAAGGGGGGAGGGATTAGTTTGGGAGGGTGGGCATGGGGGTTAATGTAAAATGATTGATGATTTCATGTTGAGTTGTTTCAGTTCCACAGCAGTATTTGCTTGGGATTTTATCATCAATAAAATGTTTTAAACATAAATTAAAGGTGGAGACTTAGTGGCCCTCCCACCCCCAAAGTGACTAGCACTAGCCCACCTCATCTCTCTCCCCCCCCCCCCCCCCCCCCAAAAGAAAGGACCAGCTGTTACTCTCCCATTAAAGACTGCCCTGGTATCTAGTGGCACCCCTCCAGCCTTTAAAAAATTGAATCCATGATATCTAATAGCACCCTCCTACAGATTACCTGAACCCACCTGACATACCTAATTGAAGAGGAAGGTGCCTCCAGTTTCCGCTATCATGAAAAATGTCAGCATCTTGCCCTGTGTAGTGGATCCTGAGGATGCACCAGGCGGGGCCTGCTGCTACATAAGGGAATTTTCAAGATGATGGTGCCAGAGGCAGGAGTGAGTGGGCATCATTCTTGCCTCTCCTATTAGGTGTTGATGAACTATGAACTGCTGCTACAGCGTGGTGTCCGAAAAACTGTTAAACTTGAAGAATCCACTGATGAACCATCTAATCAAATATTTATTGATGGAAAATAAACACTAAAAAATCTACAAGGAAAAAGGAAAAACTAGAACAGCGATACATCCAATTTTCTGTACTCGTGGTACATTATCATTTGTAAATCCTGGTATCTTGCTGTGATAATGCCATGTAGTCGCACTCAGTCACAGTTCAAAACTACTCAATCAAAAAAATGTAGACATATGGTTCAATGTCTAGTTAAGTTGTAATCAATTAAAGCTATAAACAATCTCAGATTGTATCCAAAATGTCCTGATCTCTACACGGTCCAGTGTTTCGTTGAAGCGTCTTCAGGGGATCAGAGTTGTGCCATTCTCCAGGTCTAAAAAATAAATCTCTGATTCTATTTTAAAGTTTGTTTTAATTTATCTACAACACTGGCTAGAAGGAACCTCCCACATTTACTTCAAACAACAGTGGATCCTTAGACATTAATATAAAAAATATATACTGACACTTACCATAGGACCAGTGAACATCTACCCATGTGAATGTGCAACAAAGCAGAATTAGAAGATAATCTGCATAAATGTGAAAAACTGATGAAGTAATGAAATGGAGAAAACTGTGAAAACAAGTTGCTCAAAAAATGGTAAAGAAGTGGCAGGGTGCCATATGTAAAGAACTGCAGAAAGACAAAAGCTAATTAAAGATATTTGAAACATGTAGGTTTAGGGTGCTCCAGAGAAAAAGTGATATAGGGTGCTCCAGAGAATAAGTGATAAGTAGACCATCTCAAAGAAAAAAACAAAAAGCACCACGAGGATTACAGAACAAACCAAGCCGCCCAAAGGCATCTGCTCTACATAATGAAAAATTGAGTGCTGGAGACACAGTATCTAAAGAGGAGACTATACATACAGTGGTGGAAATAAGTATTTGATCCCTTGCTGATTTTGTAAGTTTGCCCACTGACAAAGACATGAGCAGCCCATAATTGAAGGGTAGGTTATTGGTAACAGTGAGAGATAGCACATCACAAATTAAATCCGGAAAATCACATTGTGGAAAGTATATGAATTTATTTGCATTCTGCAGAGGGAAATAAGTATTTAATCCCTCTGGCAAACAAGACCTAATACTTGGTGGCAAAACCCTTGTTGGCAAGCACAGCGGTCAGACGTCTTCTGTAGTTGATGATGAGGTTTGCACACATGTCAGGAGGAATTTTGGTCCACTCCTCTTTTCAGATCATCTCTAAATCATTAAGAGTTCTGGGCTGTCGCTTGGCAACTCGCAGCTTCAGCTCCCTCCATAAGTTTTCAATGGGATTAAGGTCTGGTGACTGGCTAGGCCACTCCATGACCCTAATGCGCTTCTTCCTGAGCCACTCCTTTGTTGCCTTGGCTGTATGTTTTGGGTTATTGTCGTGCTGGAAGACCCAGCCACGACCCATTTTTAAGGCCCTGGCGGAGGGAAGGAGGTTGTCACTCAGAATTGTACGGTACATGGCCCCATCCATTCTCCCATTGATGCGGTGAAGTAGTCCTGTGCCCTTAGCAGAGAAACACCCCCAAAACATAACATTTCCACCTCCATGCTTGACAGTGGGGACGGTGTTCTTTGGGTCATAGGCAGCATTTCTCTTCCTCCAAACACGGTGAGTTGAGTTCATGCCAAAGAGCTCAATTTTTGTCTCATCTGACCACAGCACCTTCTCCCAATCACTCTCGGCATCATCCAGGTGTTCACTGGCAAACTTCAGACGGGCCGTCACATGTGCCTTCCGGAGCAGGGGGACCTTGCGGGCACTGCAGGATTGCAATCCGTTATGTCGTAATGTGTTACCAATGGTTTTCGTGGTGACAGTGGTCCCAGCTGCCTTGAGATCATTGACAAGTTCCCCCCTTGTAGTTGTAGGCTGATTTCTAACCTTCCTCATGATCAAGGATACCCCACGAGGTGAGATTTTGCGTGGAGCCCCAGATCTTTGTCGATTGACAGTCATTTTGTACTTCTTCCATTTTCTTACTATGGCACCAACAGTTGTCTCCTTCTCGCCCAGCGTCTTACTGATGGTTTTGTAGCCCATTCCAGCCTTGTGCAGGTGTATGATCTTGTCCCTGACATCCTTAGACAGCTCCTTGCTCTTGGCCATTTTGTAGAGGTTAGAGTCTGACTGATTCACTGAGTCTGTGGACAGGTGTCTTTCATACAGGTGACCATTGCCGACAGCTGTCTGTCATGCAGGTAACGAGTTGATTTGGAGCATCTACCTGGTCTGTAGGGGCCAGATCTCTTACTGGTTGGTGGGGGATCAAATACTTATTTCCCTCTGCAGAATGCAAATAAATTCATATACTTTCCACAATGTGATTTTCCGGATTTAATTTGTGATGTGCTATCTCTCACTGTTACCAATAACCTACCCTTCAATTATGGGCTGCTCATGTCTTTGTCAGTGGGCAAACTTACAAAATCAGCAAGGGATCAAATACTTATTTCCACCACTGTATAACAATGGGCTACACATACACAAAAGACAGGTTATGCTTGGTGAAGTTAATGAGTAAATAAAACAGCCAACATGAATTGATAAAATGCACAGGGAAGGAACCCAATCACATGTGGTTAAAAGTATGCTATTAAGAACACACTGATACAAAGCTGCCCGGTACATTTTTTTTTATAGTGCTGTGATAATCAATGCTGGTTAAGTGCTCATTAAAGTGCTTAAAAAAATGGCAATGGAAAAAAAATCTTACCGAAGAAAATACTAGACTAGTGGCTCTATCCAAAAGAGTCTTACAAGCGATTGCAATGCTTAAGAGAGTACAGTCGAAAATATCCCACGGACCCTGAGGAAGGAAGCGAAACTTGGGCTGAGTTGGCTGTGGCTGGGTTTATTGACTGTATTTGAGTGAGAGACTGCTTAAGAAAAGATATTTTCAGCAGAGCAGACTGCTTCAGAAAAGATATTTTCGGCAGAGTTAAGTAACCCTGTAGATTTAAAGAAACAATAATGAGAAACAATGAAAAGTTTGATTAATGAGGGAGGGTTACCAAGTAGAGGTTTTTGAGCCAGTGATGATCGGGCAGTGCTCCCTAACGTTGAATAACATAAGGAGTGCATGCCGGGATTGAGGCTTTTCCTCTACGCTTATAAGTATATTTCATACAAGATGCTACACATTTGATAGAAGTCCCTTGTCTTTTGTGAAATCTATCCAAAAGAGTCCACACAATGTGCTAAGAGAACCGCCACTGGTGTGTATAAAGTTAAACACTTCCATAGGGATTGGCATCTAATGAATAGTAACAATTTCCTGTTGCAATGGACTGAAAAAGCAAAATCGAGGGTACTAAACAAAAAAGGCATGGCCCAAGTACTGGATGCATAGAAAATAAAGCACTGGTCTATTGTTTAATGAAACCTTAGGGAAACCGGACCCACAATGTGGTAAGAGGAGAAAATAGGGAGTATAAAAAAGGTGCCAGAACATTGGGGGGGGGGGGGGGGGGTGGTAAAAACACTCTGAAGGACAGTCTGTATAAACCTAACTTAGAAAAATAAGAGAAACAAAAACTAATGTCGTGGTAACTGCCTGAGATACCACAGGTAAAATGCTCAAAAAAAGCAGTATCAATATGCCAATAGAAGAAATGAAGCAGTGACACTTACCAGGAAAAACACCAATCAAACAGCGTAACCCGAAGGAGTCTGCTGAATATCATGAAGACAGATGTGCCGATGACGTAGTGTATTTGAATGGACTTCTAATGTATATGAATGGGCATGTTGAAAATGCTCTTGCATAGCTCAATCAAAACAGTGAGGGATGTTGAACAGACTAAAGCCAGTCCTTGCAAATAAAACATGAACCATAGGTGGGGAACAAAATAAAACACTAAAGGTAAAGATAAGACTTAGATAAAAAGCATCACAAAAAAAGAGGGAAAAAACTACCAAAGTCAAACAATAAAAATAAAAAATATCAACACTTAAGCAGAAAAGAAAAAAACAGTGCACCATGTCCAAAAAGATTTAATTGTAAAATGTAGTGTGAAGAATTTTTAATAAAACCTAATGTATAGATATATATACACACACATATACAGTGGGGGAAATAAGTATTTGATCCCTTGCTGATTTTGTAAGTTTGCCCACTGACAAAGACATGAGCAGCCCATAATTGAAGGGTAGGTTATTGGTAACAGTGAGAGATAGCACATCACAAATTAAATCCGGAAAATCACATTGTGGAAAGTATATGAATTTATTTGCATTCTGCAGAGGGAAATAAGTATTTGATCCCCCACCAACCAGTAAGAGATCTGGCCCCTACAGACCAGGTAGATGCTCCAAATCAACTCGTTACCTGCATGACAGACAGCTGTCAGCAATGGTCACCTGTATGAAAGACACCTGTCCACAGACTCAGTGAATCAGTCAGACTCTAACCTCTACAAAATGGCCAAGAGCAAGGAGCTGTCTAAGGATGTCAGGGACAAGATCATACACCTGCACAAGGCTGGAATGGGCTACAAAACCATCAGTAAGACGCTGGGCGAGAAGGAGACAACTGTTGGTGCCATAGTAAGAAAATGGAAGAAGTACAAAATGACTGTCAATCGACAAAGATCTGGGGCTCCACGCAAAATCTCACCTCGTGGGGTATCCTTGATCATGAGGAAGGTTAGAAATCAGCCTACAACTACAAGGGGGGAACTTGTCAATGATCTCAAGGCAGCTGGGACCACTGTCACCACGAAAACCATTGGTAACACATTACGACATAACGGATTGCAATCCTGCAGTGCCCGCAAGGTCCCCCTGCTCCGGAAGGCACATGTGACGGCCCGTCTGAAGTTTGCCGGTGAACACCTGGATGATGCCGAGAGTGATTGGGAGAAGGTGCTGTGGTCAGATGAGACAAAAATTGAGCTCTTTGGCATGAACTCAACTCGCCGTGTTTGGAGGAAGAGAAATGCTGCCTATGACCCAAAGAACACCGTCCCCACTGTCAAGCATGGAGGTGGAAATGTTATGTTTTGGGGGTGTTTCTCTGCTAAGGGCACAGGACTACTTCACCGCATCAATGGGAGAATGGATGGGGCCATGTACCGTACAATTCTGAGTGACAACCTCCTTCCCTCCGCCAGGGCCTTAAAAATGGGTCGTGGCTGGGTCTTCCAGCACGACAATGACCCAAAACATACAGCCAAGGCAACAAAGGAGTGGCTCAGGAAGAAGCACATTAGGGTCATGGAGTGGCCTAGCCAGTCACCAGACCTTAATCCCATTGAAAATTTATGGAGGGAGCTGAAGCTGCGAGTTGCCAAGCGACAGCCCAGAACTCTTAATGATTTAGAGATGATCTGCAAAGAGGAGTGGACCAAAATTCCTCCTGACATGTGTGCAAACCTCATCATCAACTACAGAAGACGTCTGACCGCTGTGCTTGCCAACAAGGGTTTTGCCACCAAGTATTAGGTCTTGTTTGCCAGAGGGATTAAATACTTATTTCCCTCTGCAGAATGCAAATAAATTCATATACTTTCCACAATGTGATTTTCCGGATTTAATTTGTGATGTGCTATCTCTCACTGTTACCAATAACCTACCCTTCAATTATGGGCTGCTCATGTCTTTGTCAGTGGGCAAACTTACAAAATCAGCAAGGGATCAAATACTTATTTCCCCCACTGTACATGTAGTGTTATAAGTTAAGGACCATATACCCACCAAATGTAGAAATCTTTGTAGTGAACCATGAGATCAATGTGTGTATATATCTATAGAGAGAGAGCATCACAAGTTTTAGAAAACCTAAAAACACAAATCACTGTAAAAAATGAAATGTGACTTGGAAATCCATTTTATAAAGAAAGAGAGGGAATGTATGTATTACATAAGTTATCACAGATCAAAGAACATAAAAACAGCAATGGAAACAGCTACAAAAAGTGTACCAGTTCTAATGCTGTATTCAAGCCGTGTGGACTCAATGAGTTCAGATTAAAAATGCCTTTCTGTTCCTCTCTGAGTAATTGTGTGTCTAGATCAACCCCACACACACACACACACACAAACCCCAATGATGCCTTGAATTAGACTAAATTTTAAGAGATACTGCGATTCATACCAGTGTTCAACCAAAGGAGCGTTTGCCACTTGGCAGCCAATGCAGCTTCTATGTTCAATAGTGCGAGTCTTAATAGTAAGTTTTGTCTTGCGGACATACAGGGCATGGGCAAACATAGTAGATGATGGCATAAAAAGACCTGCACGGTCCATCCAGTCTGCCCAAGAAGATAAATTCATATGTGCCATTTTTTTTATTTGTACTGTCCTCTTCAGGGCACAGACTGTATAAGTCTGGCCAGCCCTATCCCCGCCTCCCAACCACCAAGCCCGCCTCCCACCACCAGCTCTGGCATAGACTGTATAAGTCTGCCCAGCACTATCCTCGCCTCCCAACTACCAGTCCCACCTCCCACCACCAGCTCTGGCACAGACCGTATAAGTCTGCCCAGCACTATCCCCTCTGCCCAACCACCAGCCCCAGCACAGACTGTATAAGTCTGCCCAGCACTAGCCCCGCCTCCCAACCACCAGCTCTGCCACCCATTCTAGGCTAAGCTCCTGAGGATCCCTTCCTTCTGCACAGGATTCCTTTATGTTTATCCCACGCATGTTTGAATTCCGTTACCGTTTTCATCTCCACCACCTCCCGCGGAAGGGCATTCCAAGCATCCACCACCCTCTCCGTGAAAAAATAATTCCTGACATTCTTCTTGAGTCTGCCCCCCTTCAATCTCATTTCATGCCCTCTCCTTTTACCGCCTTCCCATTTCCGGAAAAGGTTTGTTTGCGGATTAATATCTTTCAAATATTTGAACGTCTGTATCATATCACCCCTGTTCCTCCTTTCCTCCAGGGTATACATGTTCAGGTCCGCAAGTCTCTCCTCATACGTCTTGTAACGCAAATCCCATACCATCCTCGTAGCTTTTCTTTGCACCGCTTCAATTCTTTTTACATCCTTAGCAAGATACGGCCTCCAAAACTGAACACAATACTCCAGGTGGGGCCTCACCAACGACTTGTACAGGGGCATCAACACCTCTTTTCTTCTGCTGGTCACACCTCTCTCTATACAGCCTAGTAACCTAGCTACGGCCAAACTATTATGTAAATGACACTGCAAGTGTTGCAATTAGAGGAATGTTTCAGCTTGTATTCTCTATGAGTGAGTGGATGATGGAAGACCGTGCCTGCCTTTTTCTACCACCATGAAAATCTTGGGAATAACTATCACCCAATATGTATCATTTGAACCTTGGGTTTCTGTGGTGATTTCTGTTGTCTGATTCTCTGTGGAAATTGAAAAGACATAAGACCTTTCTTTTCTAACTCACTTTTTCACTCTTTAGTTCAGTCTTTAGTGCTATCCAAATTTTATTACTGTAATGCTGTTTACTTAGACTTAAAAATCTCTCATCAAAAGAACTTCAAAGAGCTCGGAATACTGAGGCTCGTCTCATATATAAAGCCCTTCGATTCATCAACTCAGCTTCTCTTTTAATCAAACCACATTGGCTTCCAATAAATGCAAAAGTTACCTTTATGTTTACTTGTTTATCAAATTTTATTTGGTCTTTTACCTGACTATATGCAATACTTGTTAGAATTACCTTTACGAAAGGCTCATCGGACATTGAGAGACTATCTTCTCCTCCATTTTCTGTGTTGTAAAAAATCTTCGTTACAGATCTATTCCTGTTGCAAGAATCACATACCAAGCTACTAGGAAATGGAATTCCCTACCAAAGTCACTCAGATATGTTACTGGCTACTTGAAATTTCATAAATTGTTGAAAACATTCTTATTTAGAGCCTCTTTTATCAAACTACGCTAGCAGTCCCCAGTGCGGTAATGCCGACCAAGCCCATTCACTTTGAATGAGCTTCATCAGCATTGCCACGTGAGAACTGCTAGTGTGACTTGATAAAAGAAGCCCTTAGTGAATTCCTCACCACTGTTGATAATTGTTATTCTTTTAAGTTATTTCAAAATGAGTCATCTTACTGCTTGGATGTTTTTATTGTTTGTATTTTTGTTATAGTTCTCGTATTGTAATTTGCTTTAAAAGTTTGATGTAAGCCACATTGAACCCAAAATTACATAATTGTTCGGCTTTAGTGTCAAGGGCCCCCCAGCAACAAGAAAGACATTTACCCCCTGTTTACTATGCCGCGCACTAATGCTGACACAACCCATTCACTTTGAATGGGCTGTGTTAGTTTTGCCGTGCGGCAGATGCTAGTGCAGCTTAGTAAACGGGGGTTACACACTTAGGGCTAGATTCTATATATGGTGCCTGAAAATTCTGCACAGAAGAAAAGTATGCTTAGGCTATTCTCTAAAGCACGCCTATATTTTACAGTAGGCGTAAATTTCCATGTGGTATATAGGATACGCCGAGCGCCTCTCCATGTGACCAAACTTAGCCACGGCCATTTATGTTTTACTTGGCGTAAATCCCAACGACTAAATTAGGTGTACAGCGGGTGTATTCTATAACAAAGCGCACAGATTTTAGAAACACCCATAGCCAGGCCCCCTTTTCAACTATGCGACTTAGAATATAAGCACACCACATTACAGAATACACTTAGCAAGTTATGTGTGTAAATCTTAATGCCAATTAGTGCTGTTAATTGCTTGTTAACATCCAGTTGACAGCGTTGATTAGCTAGTGACTGGTGGAGGGGTAGCATTGTATATTAACGAGAGCCTTGACTCAGATAGATTACAAATTCAGCAGGACACAAATCACACCTTTGAATCACTGTGGGTTGAAATTCCATGTATAAAAGGGAAAAAAATGGTGATAGGAGTGTACTACCGTCCGCCTCGCCAGGATGAGCAGGTAGACACAGAAATGATAAAAGAAATCAGAGACACGAACAAAATGGGCAATGTGATAATAATGGGTGACTTCAATTATCCAAATATAGACTGGGTAAATGTAACATCGGGACACGCTACAGAGATACAATTCCTTGATGAAATCAAGGACAGCTTTATGGAGCAACTGGTGCAGGAGCCGACGAGAGAAGGAAAAATTCTAGACTTGGTCCTTAGTGGAGCGCATGATCTGGTGAGGGACGTTATGGTACTGGGGCCGCTTGATAACAGTGACCATAATATGATCAGTTTTGACATTGACCTTGAAGTAACTGTACACAGAAAGTCAAATACGTTAGCATTTAACTTTAAAAAAAGAAACTGATAAAATGAGAAGAACGGTAAAAAAAAAACTTAGGGGGGCAACTGAGAGAGTAAAAACTGTACAACAGGCGTGGACGCTGTTCAAAAATACCATCCTGGAGGCCCAGGCCATACATATTCCGCGAATTAGAAAAGAAAGACGGAAGTCCAAAAGACACCCGGCCTGGTTGAAAAGTGAGGTGAAGGAAGCTATTAGGGCTAAAAGAAACGCCTTCAGAAAATGGAAGAAGGAACCGTCTGAAAATAACAAGAAACAGCATAAGGAGTGTCAAAGCAAATGCAAGGCGCAGATTAAGAAGGCCAAGAGGGAGTATGAAAAAAAGGTAGCATTAGAGGCAAAAAAACATAGTAAAAAATTTTTTTGGTATATTAAAAGCAGGAAGCCGGCAAAAGAATCGGTTGGGCCGCTGGATGACCGAGGGGTAAAAGGGGCGATCAAGGAAGACAAAGACGTAGCGGAGAGACTGAATGAATTCTTTGCTTCGGTCTTCACCGAGGAAGATTTGGGTGGGATACCGGTGTCGGAAATGGTATTTCAAGCGGACGAGTCGGAGAAACTTACTGACTTCACGGTAAACCTGGAGGACGTAATGGGGCAGTTCGGCAAACTGAAGAGTAGCAAATCTCCTGGACCGGATGGTATTCATCCTAGAGTACTGATAGAACTGAAAAACGAGCTTGCGGAGCTACTGCTAGTGATATGCAACTTATCCTTAAAATCGAGCGTGGTACCGGAAGATTGGAAGGTGGCCAATGTAACGCCCATTTTTAAAAAAGGCTCCAGGGGAGATCCGGGAAATTATAGACCGGTGAGTCTGACGTCGGTGCCGGGGAAAATGGTAGAGGCTATTATTAAAAACAAAATTACAGAGCACATCCGAGGACATGGATTAATGAGACCGAGTCAGCATGGCTTTTGTGTGGGGAAATCTTGCCTGACCAATTTACTTCAATTCTTTGAAGGAGTGAACAAACATGTGGACAAAGGGGAGTCGGTTGATATTGTGTATCTGGATTTTCAAAAGGCGTTTGACAAGGTACCTCATGAAAGGCTACAGAGGAAATTGGAGGGTCATGGGATAGGAGGAAATGTCCTATTGTGGATTAAAAACTGGTTGAAGGATAGGAAACAGAGAGTGGGGTTAAATGGGCAGTATTCACAATGGAGAAGGGTAGTTAGTGGGGTTCCTCAGGGGTCCGTGCTAGGACCACTGCTTTTTAATATATTTATAAATGATTTAGAGATGGGAGTAACTAGCGAGGTAATTAAATTTGCTGATGACACAAAGTTATTCAAAGTCGTTAAATCGCGACAGGATTGTGAAAAATTACAAGAGGACCTTACGAGACTGGGAGACTGGGCGGCTAAATGGCAGATGATGTTTAATGTGAGCAAGTGCAAGGTGATGCATGTGGGAAAAAAGAACCCGAATTATAGCTACGTCATGCAAGGTTCCACGTTAGGAGTTACGGACCAAGAAAGGGATCTGGGTGTCGTCGTCGATAACACACTGAAACCTTCTGCTCAGTGTGCTGCTGCGGCTAAGAAAGCGAATAGAATGTTGGGTATTATTAGGAAAGGTATGGAAAACAGGTGTGAGGATGTTATAATGCCGTTGTATCGCTCCATGGTGCAACCGCACCTTGAGTATTGTGTTCAATTCTGGTCGCCGCATCTCAAGAAAGATATAGTAGAATTGGAAAAGGTACAGCGAAGGGCGACTAAAATGATAGCGGGGATGGGACGACTTCCCTATGAAGAAAGACTAAGGAGGCTAGGGCTATACAGCTTGGAGAAGAGACGGCTGAGGGGAGACATGATAGAGGTATATAAAATAATGAGTGGAGTGGAACAGGTGGATGTGAAGCGTCTGTTCACGCTTTCCAAAAATACTAGGACTAGGGGGCATGCGATGAAACTACAGTATAGTAAATTTAAAACAAATCGGAGAAAATTTTTCTTCACCCAACGTGTAATTAAACTCTGGAATTCGTTGCCGGAGAAAGTGGTGAAGGCGGTTAGCTTAGCAGAGTTTAAAAAGGGGTTGGACGGATTCCTAAAGGACAAGTCCATAAACCGCTACTAAACGGACTTGGAAAAATCCAAAATTCCAGGAATAACATGTATAGAATGTTTGTACGTTTGGGAAGCTTGCCAGGTGCCCTTGGCCTGGATTGGCCGCTGTTGTGGACAGGATGCTGGGCTCGATGGACCCTTGGTCTTTTCCCAGTATGGCATTACTTATGTACTTATGTAGATAACCAATTAAGTTACGCGCACCATTAAAGAATACACTTTGATTTCCACATGGAAATTAAGGTGCAATATATAGAATCCCGGGATTAAGGCTCTCACTATCATCTTTTGTTATAGGGCCGATTACGTACTTTAACAGAAATTCTTTTGCTCATGACAGAGGACTATGGTGATATTAATACTGTCTGAGACACTGAGGTGCAGGGCTGTAGAGAAAAACTTGTTTAAAAAGGATACAGACATTCATCAATAGGAAAACAAGAGAAAATGTTAAACTATAATTCTGAGGACCTATGGCATCTATACTTAGTCAAAAATAAAAATTAACATTGCTATAATTTATTTTTTTTTAACCATGGACTTATACAGAGCACTAATACAGAATGCACCTTCAGTCATATACATACAGATAGATATAAGCTTGGAAAGACTGGATTATTACGTCACAATGCTGAAACGCCTTTGGGGTCCTTTTACTAAAGGGTTAATGTGCAGCAGTCTGGAACTACCGCAGAGCTACCGTAGCAGCCTGGTTTTAGTTCTGCCCCCAGCGTGCGCGATTTCCATTACTGCCAGGTTAGCACGGGAGCCCTTACTGCCACCTCAGTGTGTGGCGATAAGTGCTTCCTCCCCCTCCAAAATAGATGCATGGCAAGTGCAAACTTAACACATGGCCATTTCTTTTTTTCAGCCTTTTTACCCTCTGCATTAAAAGTGGTTTTGGAGCGTGGCAAAAAACACATTCAGGTCCCCTTTTACCACAGCTTCGTAAAAGGGTCCCGTAAGTAAATATACATAAGTACATAAGTATTGCCATACTGGGACAGACCAAAGGTCCATCAAGCCCAGCATCATGTTCCAACAGTGGCCAATGCAAGTCACAAGTACCTGGCAAGATCCCCAAAAAGTACAAAACATTCTATACTGCTTATCCCAGAAATAGTGGATTTTCCCCAAGTCCATTTAATAATGGTTTATGGACTTTTTCTTTAGGAAGCCGTCCAAATCTTTTTAAAACTCCGCTAAGCTAACTGCCTTTACCACATTCTCTGGCAACGAATTCCAGAGTTTAATTACACATTGAGTGAAGAAAAAGTTTCTCCGATTCGTTTAAGTTTACTACATTGTAGCTTCATCGCATGCCCCCTAGTCCTAGTATTTTTGGAAATCGTAAACAGAAGCTTCACATCTATCCGTTCCACTCCACTCATTATTTTATAGACCTCTTATCATATCTCCCCTCAGCCACCTTTTCTCCAAGCTGAAGAGCCCTAGCCACTTTAGCCTTTCCTCAGGGAAATCGTCCCATCCCCTTTATCATTTTCGTCACCCTTCTCTGTACCTTTTCTAATTCCACTATATCGTTTTTGAGATACGGCGACCAGAATTGAACACAGTATTTGAGGTGCGGTCGCACCATGGTGCGATACAAAGGTATTAGAACATCCTCATTTTTGTTTTCCATTCCTTTCCTAATAATACCTAACATTCTATTTGCTTTCTTAGCCGCAGCAGCACACTGAGCAGAAGGTTTCAACATATCAACGACGACACCTAGATCCCTTTCTTGGTCTGTGACTCCTAACTTGGAATCTTGCATGACATACCTATAATTTGGGTTCCTCTTTCCCACATGCATCACTTTGCACTTGCTCACATTAAACGTCATCTGCCATTTAGATGCCCAGACTCCCAGTCTCGTAAGGTCATCTTGTAATGTTTCACCATTTGTTCTAAAAAAAAACATCAGGAAATCTGCAGAAACAAAGAATAAAATCACTATCTGGAAATCTGAATGAGAAAAACCAAAAGTAAATAAAAAAAAATAAATTGATCCTTATGGATTTTGACAATATAAATAAAATATAATAAATAGTCTGACATCACATTGGTTCTGTGAGGTAGCTGCTCACTCAATATCAAACACACAAGAAAATCCTTATTCTTATACAAAACTGAGTGCCAATCAGAATAATACACATTATTAAAATCTAATATGCCGATACTATACATGCATGTTTCATATCTAAGCACAGAGATCAGAGAGCTTCTTCACAGAGCAATTTAGTACAAATGCAGGAAAAGGGAATTCTGCTGGAAAGTTTGGGCAATGATTTTACATTCATAAATAACTTTCCTATTCATCATGCTTCAGTTAAGTTCCCTTTCTGTTAAACTGAAAATGGCAGTTCCTGGTCTGAGTTAAATTAGAAATCTTCAGTCTGATTGTGGCTTTTTTCCCTGTACTATAGATAATGCACCCAGACTTTTCCTTTTCAAACTTTTGCTAATGGAATGTAAATAATTCACAATTTACTGCATAAAGTGGATTTGATCCCTACTACTACTACTTAACATTTCTAGAGCGCTACTAGGGTTACGCAGCGCTGTACAATTTAACAAAGAGAGACAGTCCCTGCTCAAAGAGCTTACAATCTAATAGATAAGAGTGAGACAAATATAGGACAATCAAGCCATTGTGACATCACTGATGAGGCTGGCTCTTAGGCATTGGTGGAATGAGGCATTATGACATCACAATCTCAGCTCTGGATACCAGAGACTGAAACTCTTCACACTAAGGGGGGAAGTGGGCCAAGTATAGGACAGTCGAGCCATTGTGACATCACTGATGAGGTTGGCTCTTAGGCATTGGTGGAATGAGGCATTATGACATCACAATCTCAGCTCTGGTTAAATCACTGCTATATGTAATACTACTACTACTACTACTACTACTTAACATTTCTAGAGCGCTACTAGGGTTACGCAGCGCTGTACAATTTAACAAAGAGAGACAGTCCCTGCTCAAAGAGCTTACAATCTAATAGATAAGAGTGAGACAAATATAGGACAATCAAGCCATTGTGACATCACTGATGAGGTTGGCTCTTAGGCATTGGTGGAATGAGGCATTATGACATCACAATCTCAGCTCTGGTTAAATCACTGCTATATGTAATACTACTACTACTACTACTTAACATTTCTAGAGCGCTACTAGGGTTACGCAGCGCTGTACAATTTAACAAAGAGAGACAGTCCCTGCTCAAAGAGCTTACAATCTAATAGATAAGAGTGAGACAAATATAGGACAATCAAGCCATTGTGACATCACTGATGAGGTTGGCTCTTAGGCATTGGTGGAATGAGGCATTATGACATCACAATCTCAGCTCTGGTTAAATCACTGCTATATGTAATACTACTACTACTACTACTTAACATTTCTAGAGCGCTACTAGGGTTACGCAGCGCTGTACAATTTAACAAAGAGAGACAGTCCCTGCTCAAAGAGCTTACAATCTAATAGACAAGTGAACGGTCGGTCCGATAGGGGCAGTCAAATTGTGGCATTCTGGATTCACTGAACGGTAAGGGTTAGGTGCCGAACGCAGCATTGAAGAGGTGGGCTTTAAGCAAAGACTTGAAGACGGGCAGGGAGGGGGCTTGGCGTAAGGGTTCAGGAAGGTTGTTCCAAGCGTAGTTGTCTATTCTTTCTTAATGGTGTTCCTTTCCTAATTTTTAGCCTGTAAACCCTTTTGCTGTGCATGACAAAGAGGCTGTAAAGTAAAACTTAATAAACAGTGCATGTAAACTGCATTTCCCTTAAACTACTTCTGTTTAATATGCACCAATGACAATGATGTTATTTAGCAGCCTCTGAGAGTCTCTAAACTGAATAGAATTTAAATTTTCTAAATATATAACATAAAAAAAATTCTGTGGTGTTTCAATACTTTCAGTTTCTTAGTAATAGAATCCAATTATGTAAGTTATTGGGGGGCCCTTTTACTGAGCTGCAGTAAAAAGGCTGAAAAAAGAACATTGCCATGAAGTAAGATTGCTCTTACGGCATGACCTTATGGGGGAAGCATTTGCTGCCACCCATTGAGGTAGCGTTAAGGGCTCCTGCACTAACCCAATGGTAACCCCCTGTGGAAATAGTTTTCAAATATTTCTGCTAGCGCCAAAAATGCGGCACGGGGGGTGGAACTACCGCCGGCACCTGCGTTGGGCTGGCAGTAGCTCCAGATTGCCGAACGGTAAGCCCACGTTGGGTTTACCGCCGCTTAGTAAAAGGGCCCTGGGTTAACTAACTTCTGTAGAATAAATAACAAGCAGATTCATTCTTTCTTAAATTATTTACAAAATCTGAGTTATTACCCAGACACACACCATGTTATGCTAATGTACTCACTTCAGAATTCATTTCAAGAGCTCATTGAAACAATCATCTATCTTAAATCCCAAGATGTAACTTCCATTCTGGAGGTGGCTGCATGCCCAAGAGTTTTCATAATGGTTATTTTCCCTTCAAATTAAGATCAGCACTTTAAATATAGCATCATTGTATCAGATAAGAAAACAATTTGGGGGTTTTTCCCTTAAACTTATCAGCAAAGCAAAATGGCAGGGAAGATAAGTTAGTTGATGTGTTCCCAGTTGATGGGCTTTTTTTTTTTCTTTTTACTAGCAAAGACATCTCTGAAAGGAGAAATATCTGGTCTCATTACAGCTGAAAAGATTCTTACTCTGTTGTTGAGAAGGCACACGTTTAAATTAATAAGGCGATTTATAGAAGCGAGGAAGGTATATTTTTGGTGTAAAACTTCCATTTGCTCAAATAATTGCAATTCTCAAGCCATTAATGCTTGCACATTGGCTGCCAGTGTTCCCTATTCAGGAACAGGGATCAGTTTACATCCCAGGACCCCCATTTCTGCATGAGCTGTTTCTTCAAACGCACCCTGCAATTCACTGAATCCCAAGTGCTTGTCTAACCCATAGAGGCACTGGATGTACCAGTGGCGTAGCCACAGGTGGGCTTGGGTGGGCCAGGGCCCACCCATTTATGGCTCAGGCCCACCCAACAGTAGCACATGTTTAGTGATAACTGGTGGGAATCCCAAGCTCCGCCAGCTGAAGAGTTTCCCCTGATGGTAACGAAAACGCTACTCTCCATGACACCGGCACCTGCGCATGCTCAGTTTTCAGTGCATGCCTGCTGCCAGCTGAGATCATTTTTGGGGGGGGGAGGGGATGGAGAACACTTGGTGCCCACCCAATTCTTGCCTAGGCCCACCCAAAATCTGTTGTCTGGCTATGCCCCTGGGATGTACAACAAACCATTCCTCCACTGCAATCACCTTTAACAGGATTTGCAACAAGCTGCTTCTCTGGGCGTGTCCTGTAAACTAGGACTTGCAATGAGCTACTCCTCCAACATGTTCTGCAGTCCTGCCCCTAAAGGACAGCACTTTGTGATGCCAAGATCTCCTTGCCCAGACTCTTTACTCTCCCCTGTCCTTATGGGTTAATGGCCTGCACACTGTCATCTTCCCTCTCTCCACAGACAAGACAAATGACACTTAAATAAAGCTGGTACCTACTTTAGATCCATTTCCCCTGTAATCCCACCAACCTAGGGAATTTTGCAAAGCTGGTATCCCCTTATCTTATTCAGGCACCTTGATGGGAAACTCCTGTCACTTTAGCAGTGGCCAGGCAGGGAGCACTCAAGATTTCCAAATGAGCCCCCAAGTTGTTAACTTGAAAAGTCAATGATAAGAAAAGTATTAGATAATACCAGTGTAAGTCATATTGGTCTGCCAGCAGTATATGAGATGACATAATGCAGCTTTCCATACTGTCTCTGACTACACAGTGTTTCCAGACTATTTTATATACATTTAAAACAAAAAAAAAAACAAGAGAGGCCATCTTGTCTAGTTATCTCTTTTTGAGGTCTGTCTACATGGCCTTTTAACAACACAGGCTTTGTAACAATCATTCCTACTGGCCTTCAGTTCTGCACATTCCAAGCTATTCTGAAGATCATTTTATTTTATAACCCTTAATATACTTTTGAGTTTCTCGTTTCACTGTAAACTTTATTCTGTAGTTGGGTTGAAATTGGGCAAAGGAAGAGAGATGGCCTGAAGGAGGGAGAGAGAATATCTGAATGATGGAGCAGGAACACAAAAGCTAGCAATTGAAGAGGGACTTGGGCCATGACCATCCATTAACAAGTATTGCCATACTGGGACAGACCGAAGGTCCCTCAAGCCCAGTATCCTGTCTCTACCAGTGGCCAATCCAGGTCACAAGTACCTGGCAAGATACCAAAACAGTACAATACATTTTATGCTACTTATCTCAGAAATAAGCAGTGGATTTTCCCAAGTCCATTTTAATAATGGCTTATGGACTTTTTTTTTAGGAAGCTAGCCAAACCTTTTTTTAAACCCTGTTAAGCTACCTGCTTTTACTATAGTCACTGGCAACGAAAGCCAGAGTTTAATTATATGTTGATTGAAGAAATATTTTCTCTGATTCGTTTCAAATTTACTACTTTGTAGCTTCATTGTGTGCCCCTAGTCCTAGTATATTTGGAAAGGGTAAATAATCGATTCACGCCTACCGGTTCCACTCCATTCTTTCCAGAGCTGCTTGGCGTGAAGCAGTTCATAACTATAAGCAAGCTCTGAAGTCTGCTAGAAAGACATGTCATAATGGACTAAATTGGAAAGAACTGTGCTAACGTGAAGCAATTTTTTTAATTGTAAATTCACTTCTAAAGTCTCCTGTTAATAAAGCTTGTGATGCTGAACAGCTTCCTTCTCAATTAGTTAAATTCTTCCAAGAGAAAGTAGCTAAGCTTAGAGCTGGGTTTACAAAAGATGTAGTTGAATTAAATATTGATTCTTGTTTAAGGGAGAGGATACCTGCTAATCGTATTTGGAGAGATTTCTCCACTGTTCAGTGGAATAAATTCTCTAAATTATTTAAGAACTATGTCTCGTCTTATTGTACGTTGGATACTTGTCCTCCTTATTTGATGGAATTGGCTCCACCATCATTTCAGGTCCATCTGTTATCTTGGAGGAGTGGCCTAGTGGTTAGAGCACTGGTCTTTCAATCCAGAGGTGGCCAGTTCAAATCCCACTGCTGCTCCTTGTGATCTTGGGCAAGTCACTTAACCCTCCATTGCCTCAGGTACAAAATTAGATTCTGAGCCCTTCAGGGACAGAGAAATACTCAGAGTACCTGAATGTAACTCACCTTCAGCTACTACTGAAAAAGGTGTGAGCAAAATCTAAATAAATAAATAGATTCTAGAATTCTAAAGAATAACAAGATTCCATGCAGAATTTCAAAGTGTAGCAACATTCCATGCAGTGGCGTAGCCAGACAGCCAGTTTTGGGTGGGCCTGAGCCCAAAGTGGGTGGGCACAAAATTTTCTCTGCTCCGCCCTAACTCCACCTCAAAATATAAATACTTTAGCTAATGAGGATCCTCAATCTCAGTCAGCTGAAGACTTTCTCTGAAGGTGGCCAGAACTCTCTTTTACCAAGCTTGGCAGGCAGCAGCAATGACCCTAAGCCACTGATGCCAGCACCCCACACATGCTAAGCTGTCGATGGCTCAAGGATGCTGTTGCCAGAGCTTGGTAGAAGGGAGTTCTGGCCGCCTTTGGAGGAGGTCCTTAGCTGGGGATGTCTGGGAATCCTCACCAGCTATACAGCAAGGGTTAGGACTGGTGTTAGACCTGCTTGGGCCCAGGCCAGAAAATAAAGGAGGGCTCCCCTCCCCGATTCCCTCTCCTCTTTGCCTCCCTTCCAATTTTCCACCTGCCATTGCTATCACACCAACAGAACCTCACCAAACACAGAACAAGGGATCACAAATTAGAAATAAAAATATTTAGACAAAAATTGAAAAGGAACCCCAAGAAGTTAAACATAGCATTACTGCAACACTGGAGACACAAAACATGCATTTCCTTTTCTACAGAACACAATACAAAGACATTTCCAATGCACATTTCCAAAAGCTAACATATTCCATTTAAAACATTTGAAATAAAATGCTTTGTTTCTACCTTTGTTGTCTGGACATTTTATTTTTCCATCTTGCTGGTTCCAATTTCTCTTTTCTGCTTTCCTCTCTGCCGTCTGCTAATTCTTCTTCAAGCGGCTGTAGTCCATTTGTCTTTTCTCCTCTCTCCTGTCTGTTCCCTCACTATTCCTGCCTCTGACATGTTGGTCATTCCTTTGTAGCTCTTTTCTGCCTCTCTCTCACCCTTCTTTGTCTCCTTTTTACTTTTCAACTACCTATCAAATTTCCATCTTCTTCTTTCACCCACTAGCTCTCCCATTCCCCATCTTACTCCTCCCCATCCCTACTTTCTCTTTTATCTTTAATCTACTCCCCATTACCATATTTCTACCCTCTGTAATCACTATCTCTCATTCATTTCCTTGCCACCCCCTCCTCCCCCTCTTGCCCTCTCCCACAGGGTTCCACCATTCCCATCATCTTCTCCCTCCACCCTTCTAACCAGCATCTGATCCCCTCCCCACCCCACCATGGTAGCCTTATATTTTCCTGCCCCTTCTCTCTTCATTCCTGTTAAATAGTAATAGTAGTAGTCCTCTCCCCCATGGCCCAGCATTTCCCCCCTCACCACCTACTGTGTACCTCTCATCCACCCCCATGTCTATCTCCCCCTCTCATTCCCACTGTCCAACGTCCCTCTCCCCTTCCCATACAGCATATCTACCTTCCTCCCCTCTACCAGCATGTCTAACATTTCTCCCTTCCCTCCACCCCTATGCCCTCCATTTTGCCCTCCTCTCCACCCCTATGTTTAACATATCTCCCCCTCTCGCCACCTATCCCCTCTCTATGCAGCATGTCTCCCTCTTCTCCACCTCATATGCAGCTAAGACTTCTCCCTTCCTGACCCCTCCACCCCTTTAGTGGATCTCTCCCTTCTTCCCCATGCAGCTTCTCCCCCACCCACCATGCCTCATCATTCCATCTTCCCTCCTCCCTGTGCAGCATCTTTCCTTCCATCTTCTTCCCTCCCCCCCCCCCCCCCCCCCCCCGTGCAGCTGCTGTCCCCGTCTTCCCTCCCCCATTCCAACATCTTTTCCCCATCATCCCTTGCCCCGTTGCGTGCCACAACTTTCACCCCCATCTTCCCTCACCCTCGCAGGCCCGCCCAGCAGCGATTTCGATCGCAGGCAGCTCCTTCGGCTCGTACACGCTGCCTGCCGGCTGCCGCTCAAATCTCCTTGCAGCTACTAGCAGCACTAACCCGGAAGCTCAGAGGAGAGGCTTCCGGGTTAGCGCTGCTAGTTGCTGCAAGGAGATTTGAGCGGCAGCCGGCAGGCAGCGTGTACGAGCCGAAGGAGCTGCCTGCGATCGAAATCGCTGCTGGGCGGGCCTGCGAGAGTGAGGGTGAGGGTGAGGGAAGATGGGGATGAAAGTTGCGGCACGCGACGGGGGAATGGATGATGATGGGGACCGGAGCCTCCGGAATCGCTGTGCTGCTGGGCGGGCCTGACCCCAAATTGGGTGGGCCCAGGCCCACCCGGGCCCACCCGTGGCTACGCCCCTGATTCCATGTAGAACCCCAAAGAGTAACAAGATTCTTCAGGGTGGAGGAGTGGCCTAGTGGTTAGAGCACTGGTCTTTGCAATCCAGAGGTGGCCAGTTCAAATCCCACTGCTGCGCCTCCATTGCCTCAGGTACAAACTTAGATTGTGAACCCTCCTGGGACAGAGAAATATCCAGTGTACCCGAATGTAACTCACCTTGAGCCACTACCCAAAAAAGGTGTGAGCAAAATGCAAATAAATAATAATTATCTTTGTGTAGCTTTCCAGACAAGCTTGGGGAAATAATTGTAATCCCTATCTTAAAAGATTTAAAGCAGCCAAAATTCCTAGGACTACTTTTACAAAGCCACGCTAGTGACTCCCGCGTGGCAAATGAGAGGAAGCCCGTAGGAAATGAATGGACTTCCTCTTATTTGCCATATCGGGTTGCCTAAAGATAGGTGCTGGAATGATGCTCGCTAAGTGCAAATTCTGTGTTGACAGCTATGTGTGTACTCACCATTATTGAATGCTAGTGTAAAGTCTGCTGCAGTTACGTGTGTAACTTTAGGTGCGAGCACTTACATTAACTCAGTGGCTAGAGTAAATGCACATGGCTGTTGTCATGCACATAACTGATGGCACTTACACGCACGGGTTTTAGAATACTGGGCACTCCCATGCCCCCTTGCACTTCCATGCTATGGATTTTGCGCACTCAATTTGTAAAATACCAACTAAGGGCAGTTACTAACTGCAAATTAGTGCTAATTGCCAAATAGCACCAATTAGAGCCAATCATTGGATGTCAGTTAGCAGCTATTTAACCTTTGCTTGTGTAACTTGCAGTATTCTGTATCTTGTACACAACTTTGCACACTAATTGTCAGATCATTTGTGCAAGTTTGTAGAATTAGGGGGACTGCATTGCTTGGGATATTTTAGAAGTAATTTAGGGAAAAGGTTTTTGGAGATGGATTCCTTCAGTCTTACTTTATATAGATGCAAGTAAATATAGTACATGTATGACTGTGTGTTCAGCTTTCCGCTGCTTGGTGGGAGGGGGGGGGTCCAACTCTAGTTAAATGTGGTATTTTGGTTAAGTATATATAGTATTTTCAGAGCTGATAGCAGACAATATAATACAGGGGCAGACTGGGGCCCAGTACCTCCTCCCCCCCCCCCCCCCCCCACCCACCCAGTTTACATCAAAGGCCCTTACTCCATACAGGGCCCTGGCTGTTTGCCACTAACCGGAACCTTCTCTCTGCTGCAGCCTGCCCCTTTCTGACATAACTTTCTGCTTCCGCAAGGGTGGGCAGCAGCAAAGAGGTTCCAGTCAGCAGCAGACAGCCAGTGAGTGCCCTGTATGGAGAAAGGGATTTTTGAGGTAAACATAAGGGGAGAGAGCCAGATCCAGGGAGAGAGAGGGATAGATGTTGGCCTCAGGAGGGGGCAGGGGACAATGATGGTGCATTGAGGGGAGGGAGAAAGAATGAGAGGGAAATATGTCGCATCTGGGGAAAGGGGGAGAAATGTTGGCTCTGGGGAGGGAGAGAGATGTGGGACCCAGGGGTGGAGGGGGAAGGGATATGGGACCTGGGTCGGGAGGCCAGATCCTCAGTCCGCCCTGGTAACTGATGTTACCACCCAGTTATAGAGGATCAGCCCTAGACAGAGCACATCCAGAGCTCTGCAAGCCAGTTTAATCATGTATTGTGGTAATGTGCCATTAAAGCCATGTCAGCTGGCAAGTTGGATGAGGTCTGAGAGATGTGAAGCAGGTAATTCTGACCCAGCAGGTGATGGAGGAGAGAAAATGGTGGAGGTTCGTGTTTTCCTTCGTTTTTCTCCAGCTTAACTTCTGTCCCTGCAGAGCAGCCCAGACTGCTGTCATTAATTCTACAGATACTTGTGGAGTAACAGGGTGCATGTAACCTGGTAGGTGCTTGACTGCACCTATGGGATGTTTCATTATTCAGCTTTGCCTAAGCAAATCTGTGAGAACTGATTGTAACACATTTTTTTTATTCATTAACTGTTTGAGTAATGAGAGGTTTATTTTCTTTTTTAATAACTGATAATCAAATTACCTGCCTTTTCCTCTTTGTCCCCTCCCTCATTTTCTATTTGAACACTATAATGTTGTCTTAAAAGCTGCTGCCCAGCCTCTGGTTTGGCTTGTTTTGTGGAAGACTCCAAACTTTTGCATTCACAGTCTCTGTCTATGCCACAGAGCCAAATACATGGCTTTCCATGAGTGAAAAATGGTGACCCGGTCTTCCTAACTTTCCAAGGAGTTCACCAGGCAGAATCTGTCCATGCAGAAGAGCTTCTGTCTGCCCTTCCCAGATTCCAGTTCTGTCAGTGTTCCTTCTGCTCTACTCTCCAGTCAGCTTTTCAGAGGAAAAGTAAACTGCATTCTTCTTGCTTAAAAAAACAAAAAAATTCTCCAACTTCTGAAACTTACCTGTACTTTGTCTAGCGACTGTAGTTGTTCACCTCTGAGGACTGTGAATTTATACAGGGCTACTAGCCAATCCAGTTACGCTAATGTTCAAGTCATTAAAAACAACCCTGACATCACAAAAGAAAAACATAAAGTGGAAACTAATTGTAAGAGTGGGAACAATGGGATTTTCTGCTTCTAAATGCCTAAAATGTGTGGTAGGGGAAAGGCTTTTGTGTATGGACCCCTTCACTCTGATAACATTTGCAAGAGGCAGTCTACTGACAGCAAGAATGTAGAGAAGAACACAGCTTGATTTTCCTCAGCCAGGTTACCTGGAAAATATAATTGGAGTGGCCTAGTGCTTAGGGTGGTGGACTTTGGTCCTGGGGAACTGAGGAACTGAGTGCCTTTCCCACTTCAGGCACAGGCAGCTCCCTGTGACTCTGGGCAAGTCACTTAAACCTCCATTGCCCCATGTAAGCCGCATTGAGCCTGCCATGAGTGGGAAAGCGCAGGGTACAAATCTAACAAAAATAAAATAGATACTATTGGAGATTCTACATGGAATGTTGCTACTATTGGAGATTATACATGGAATGTTGCTATTCCACTAGCAGCATTCCATGTAGAAGGCTGCGCAGGCTTCTGTTTCTGTGAGTCTGACGTCCTACACGTACGTGCAGGACGTCAGACTCACAGAAGCAGAAGCCTGAGCGGCCACATTGGTGATCTGCAAGGGCCGACTTCTACATGGAATGTTGCTAGTGGAATAGCAACATTCCATGTAGAATCTCCAATAGTAGCAACATTCCATGTAGAATCTCAAATAGTAGCAACAGTGGAGGAGTGGCCTAGTGGTGGACTTTGGTCCTGAGGAACTGAGTTCGATTCCCACTTCAGGCACAGGCAGCTCCTTGTGACTCTGGGCAAGTCACTTAACCCTCCATTGCCCCATGTAAGCCGCATTGAACCTGCCATGAGTGGGAAAGCGCAGGGTACAAATGTAACAAAACAAAAAAAATATATATATATATAATTTGTATTTGAGGGGTCAAAATGGAGAAAGTGTTATTACAAAAGGCCCTGGAACTTGAAAGTGTTTATGGAGTGGTGAAATTAGCCTTGATGCTCCCTTCATGTTGAAGAGTCCTTCAAGCTGTAAATGTTGAAAAACAACAGACAACTGCAACAACAGCTACCTGAGAGATCCATGCAATATGATTGTCTGATACCAGGTGGATCCCATATGGCATTTGGCCTTTAGCTGACTCGTATTTTTGAGAGGGATAGTCAAAACCTCTTGAGCAAAGCACGTGTGAACTCTGACCCAGTGGCTGCACATGGTCAGATGAATTTATGGTTTTGGGGAGTATTATGGGGAGGAGGATAATTTGCTTTCTTTGGGAATTTTCTAGGGATTTTTATTTGGTTTTGTTAATTGATAGTTTGGTTGTTTTTAATTGTGTTCCAAAATGTCATCCATGATGCAAACTATTTGCTAATTGGCCTGCAGACAAAAATAAATAAATGCAAAAAAAAAAATCTTGCTTTTTGTCCAGTGTTTTTCTTCAGTTATTACAAAATTTTTGTCTTCAGTTTTTGTCATTCTTATCTATGTGTAATCATCATCTTTCTGGCCTTATAAAACAGACCTGTGGTCTCCATGGTAATCCCTGATAAATCCTGTCCCTGTCAGTCACCCAGCGCAAACAGCCTAGTGCACATTTATGCAGGATTAACTGAGAGACAGATTAGGAAAATTTAAGTACTTAAAGATAATATTCCTCTTGCTGTGAAAATGAATGTCAGCCACTTAACATGCAATTACGGCTTTGAAGAGCTGCTATGGCCCTCTGGAACTCTTGAACATAAGGATTTGATGAATATTATATCTAGTTTGATGTGTTTCCTGTTGCTGTATTACTTAACACTAGAGGGATCGGCATGGAGGTGGCTCCCTAGTGTGTCTCAGCACAGTCTGTGTTAAAGTGACATGGATGGAGCTGGTACAAAATTAGGATTTCTTACTTGGCTAGAGGCAAGTTATACATTGTTTTTGGCATGAACAGATCACAGCTTTGGCATTCTGATGACATATTACAATTAAACTGGTACAGTGGTTATTGGCAGTTAGGGACATCCAATTCCATGCAATTTTCTTTTTTATTAGGATTTATATTTGCTGCCTTTTTGAAGGAATTCACTCAAGGCGGTGTACAGCAAGAATAATTCAAACATAAGTAATAGACAATACAGTAGTAAAGATATCCAAATAGCAATGCAAAGTGTGACGTGGAGGCTCGTTTTCAAAGCACTTACAAGTTTCATAGGTTACTATGGAATTTTGTAAGTCGAAGTGCTTTGAAAATATGCCTCATATTATACTACTTATAATGTCAACACTATGTAATAAAACATTTTAATAGACAGCATAGAGTAGAAGGAAAAGTGAAACATATAGATAGGTAAGATAGAGGAACAGGTGTAAGAAAATAAGTGTATTAATTTAAGAAAGTTGAACCGTAGGTCAGAAAAGTGCTTGAATATTATCTTAGCTAGGGTAGGAGTGGATAAACATGTCCGGCTCTAGTATGTACAGCTGGTGTCACTCCTTGTGTGTGTGATACTAGTAGAGACTAGTAAGTTCTGTTGGGTGAAGAGCCAAGCTTTCACCTGTTTCATGAAGTAAAGAGAGTCTTGTGTTAAGCAAAGCCTTTCATGGAGTGCATTCCAGAGAGTGGAGGCTACTCTGGAGAAGGCTCACTGGTGGGTATCACATCGTGTGATGTCCTCTGGAGAAGACATGCTGAGGGATACTCCTTGAGAAGACTTTAGTGTCTTGGGAAGTGTGTAGAGAGCGATCTTGTTCTCCAAGTATTTGGTGCAATTTCCTTTAAGGGCCTTGAAGGTCAGATGTAGAGTTTAAATTTAGCCCTGTATTGTGCTGGTAGCCAGTGAAGGTTTTGCAAAAATGGTGTGATGTGGTCACATCACTTACAACCTTCTATTAGTCTTGCTGCAGCATTCTGAATCAATTGGAGCTGGTGCAGACCCTTTGTAGTCAGACCAGTGTAGAGTGCATTACAGTAATCCAGTCTTGTTGTTAACCAGGGGTGACCCTGCCATTATGCCACCTGAGGCGGGTGCCTCAGGCAGCACTCTTCTGTGGCAGCATTGCCTCCCGCCCTTGCTTCTCCAACCCCTTCCCACCAATTTATCTTTTCTTTCTTGTTTTTCCAAAGGCAATGGCAGCAATTCCTTCAGAGGCTTCCCTGCCTCCAGTCCTGGCACCTTCTGTCTACTGCAGCCCATCCCGCCTCCAAGGAAACAGGAAATTGTCAGAGAGGCAGGCCAAAGTAGAGAGAAGGGGCCGGGACCGGTGGCAGGCCAGCCTCTGGGAATTGCTGCTGCCGTCTTTGCAAAAACAAGAAAGAAAAGTTAAATTGGTAGAAGGGGGCTGGGGTGGGAAGGTGGGAGATGGCAGACCATGGGGTGGGGGGGTTGGCGGCAGCAGCTCCTCATCTCAATGGTGGGGGGGGGGGGGGAGGCGGTGGCTCATTCCTCACCTGAGGTGGTAAATTATCTTGGGCCACCCCTGATTTTATCATGGCATGCACAACTGACACAAATTTGCCTTCTCAATGTAAGCGTAGTTGTTGCAAATGATAGAAGCGGCTCTTGACGGTTGCTTGGATTTGGGGGATTAGAGTAAGTGTTGAATCGTAATTGTATTCCAGACTTCCTGACTTGTGATTTGAGGAGGAGTTCGTATTTCCCCGTAGAGATTTTGGTTTCAGGTACATGCCCACTTGTGTTAGGGATCCGTAGAAGCTCAGCTTTACTTGGGTTTAAGCAAAATTCTTGAATTAATGTTAGACAGGTAGCCAGTTTATTCAGGGCTGTGGATAAGTCAGGTTCAATGGGTAAGAATAGCTGCACATCATCCGCGTAGATGTAGCAATTACATCCTACCTGCTGTCGTCCCACACACTGTACTGGATCTTCAGTCTCCTTCCTTGGTTCTTAATGCTATTCTCTATGTACATCAGGGGCGTAGCCAGACACCCAACTTTGAGTGGGCCTGGACCCAAGATGGGTGGGCAGAAGAACCCCCCCCCCCCCCCCGTCCCACAGCTGATTTGGTCTCTCCTTGTCTCACCTGCATGCCATCTGCTATTTACAAGGTATGCAAGAGGGACAGATGTTGGGAGTTTTCAGCTGGTGAGGCTAGGGAATCCCTGCCAGCCACATCATAGGTGTGCTGCTACTGGGTGGGCCTGAGCCCAAAGTGGGTGGGCCTGGGCCCACCCAGGCCCACCCTTGACTACGCCACTGATGTACATCCCAGGCATATATAGTTCTGTCAGTGGATGCTCAGATGCTCAAAACTCCAGATCTGTTCCGAAACGCACTGCAAAAATACGGCCAGAACAGCACAGAAATACGCCCCAATGCTCTTTGCTAATGAGATATAAATATAGGTGTGCTCATCACATTGAGATTAGGAAGTTCATGGGAGGATTGTGCTTGGTACATGCGAAGAAAGAGTTCCACGTTGGGCTCTGCTCCTCATGCGCCCGGTAAAAACCCGAACATAAAGCACACATTGGCGTCTTGTTTTCTGCGCCCTAAATATAAGCATTTTTAAATTTGTTTTCGGCTTGGATGCTTATATTTAGACGCAGGAAAGAGATGCCAATGTATGGGGTCTGCTATAAGGGCTTGCACTGTCTTCCTTCTGCTTCCAAAAGCAATCGAAACCAGCAGATTTTCGCAGAATCATGAGAGAATGCCTGCTTTGACCTGGCGTTATTTTTTTACAGTGGTATGGCAGTTTTCGTTTAGGGCACTCTTTTCTGAGCATTGGGGAGGAATACAAAATGATCTCATTCACATGAGGTTGACTACATTTGCATTCTAACTGCGCTAAGGCCTGGCTCGCTGGTTTTCCAGGCTAAACCCTTCTGAACATTCTGCACAGGCAAATGCGGGAGCTAGTATGGCAGTAATGCCCTCTAGTCCCACATTTACTGTTCAGCCTGTTTTAAGTCTTTATACAGTAAACTTGTGTTTCTGTGTCTTTGGGGTATGATATAAACTCTTTAAGACAGTAGTTGAGGTGTGAAATCTAAGGAATATTATTAATATTCTAAGGAATATTTTAGCAGTAATAGCACTTTTTAGTTCAGATGGATTCATGCAGGTTTTCCTTCTGTTGTCTTTGGGGCTGATTAGAAGGGAACAGCTGCTGTAGAGGGACAAGATATAGGACAGCAACTTTTCCAGCTATATTTATCTCTAATTTCTTTCTTTCTTTTTTTTTTAAGTTTCATTACACATACCAAATGTTTGATATTTCAGATTTCAAACTACAAGATATTATTGGAGAAATATAACCAAAGTGAAAGGTTTTGCAACTCTGTTGCAGGGGACAGATGATGAGCTGCAGTAAAATCAAAAAGGGTAGCATTATCAAGGTAAATGAAATAGTCTAAATAGCAGGATCTCTAGTTTAGTTTTGATTTGTAAAGGGTTCACAATGTTTGACAAGGGAAATCATAGTCTGGGGTATTATGCATAGGAGTGGCCTGGTGGTTAGGGTGGTGGACTTTGGTCCTGGGGAACTGAGTTTGATTCCCACTTCAGGCACAGGCAGCTCCTTGTGACTCTGGGCAAGTCACTTAACCCTCCATTGCCCCATGTAAGCCGCATTGAGCCTGCCATGAGTGGGAAAGCGCAGGGTACAAATGTAACAAAAATAAAATAGATACTATTGGAGATTCTACATGGAATGTTGCTACTATTGGATATTCTACATGGAATGTTGCTATTCCACTAGCAACGTTCCATGTAGAAGGCTGCGCAGGCTTCTGTTTCTGTGAGTAGCAGAAGCCTGCGCGGCCACATTGGTGATCTGCCAGGGCCAGGGCCAACTTCTAGTGGAATAGCAACATTCCATGTAGAATCTCAAATAGTAGCAACAGTGGAGGAGTGGCCTAGTGGTTAGGGTGGTGGACTTTGGTCCTGGGGAACTGAGGAACTGAGTTCCATTCCCACTTCAGGCACAGGCAGCTCCTTGTGACTCTGGGCAAGTCACTTAACCCTCCATTGCCCCATGTAAGCCGCATTGAGCCTGCCATGAGTGGGAAAGCACGGGGTACAAATGTAACAAACAAACAAAAAAACTAGGCAGGTTACTACAATGTGTTTCTTTTGCCTTCTTTATACTTTGGGGAGAAAAATTTAGGAGAGACATTCTACCGCTTTCCTACCCTAGTTGATAAGGTTGTAAAAAAAACAAAACTGTACCCTGGTTGCCTAACAGCTCTCTCTAGGTGATAATTAATGGGAAGATGGAAAACCATTGTGTATGTCTAAACCAGTTCTGCAGCAGTAAAACAAAAGAAAAATCCTTCTCATCCCCCAAGGCATTCCTGCTTGAACTTGTGCTGCAAGGCCATCACTCAGAGTATTACTCAACAGGTGAATGTTGATGAACCTACTGCAATCAGCTGAAACCTTTTCAGGATTCCCCCCCCCCCCCCCCCCCCGGCATCACTGCTGCTGTGTTTAGCCCAGCCTTCTTCCCTGTGTCACTGCTGGACCATGATACAGCTGGCAATCCAACTGAACCCTCACATACAACCAATGTTCTCACCATCATCACCATGTCATGACTGCCATGATCTTCATTAGAGAGGTGTGGTAGCCGTGTTAGTCCACTCTTAAAGGTTATCAATAGAAATCAAACAAAATAAAACATGGAAAAGAAAATAAGATGATACCTTTTTTATTGGACATAACTTAATACATTTCTTGATTAGCTTTGGAAGGTTGCCCTTCTTCGTCAGATGGGAAATAAGCAAATGTGGTAGCTGACAGTGTATATAAGTGAAAACATTCAAGCATTACTATGACAGTCTGACAGGGTGGGAGGATGGGGGTGGGTAGGAGGTATGCATGGGGACATCAAAGCATATCATTGATATTCTAACAGGGTGGGTGTGGATAGGTGAGGGGAGGGAAAGATATTCAATATAAAGGAATCTTTCACTTGCTCATCTTCCAATGTGGTATATATCATTCAGTGTAAAAAATGTAACGAAGGATGCTATATTGGAGAAACAGGCCAGATGCTTAAGACAAGATTCAATTTACACAGACATCACATGAACAATGCTGGTGCCAGTAGGGCTCCCACCCCTGTTGGTCAGCATTTTACAGAACCAGGACACTGTACCAGTGACTTCACAGTGAGAATCCTGAAAGGTAACTTTAAAACCATACAAGAACGTAAGACCTTTGAAGTCAGAATGATTGAATATTTTAACACCCAACAGAAAGGACTTAACAAGGACCTGGGGTTCCTAGCCCATTATAAACCATAAAGCTGTATGTCTCTGTTGATCATCCCACCCCTCACCTATCCACACCCATCCTGTTAGAATATCAATGATATGCTTTGATGTCCCCATGCATACCTCCTACCCACCCCCATCCTCCCATCCTGTCAGACTGTCATAGTAATGCTTGAATGTTTTCACTTATATACACTGTCAGCTAGCACATTTGCTTATTTCCGATCTGAGGAAGAAGGGCAACCTTCGAAAGCTAATCAAGAAATGTATTAAGTTATGTCCAATAAAAAAGGTATCATCTTATTTTCTTTTCCATGTTTTATTTTGTTTGATTTCTATAGATTCTACATGGAATGTTGCTATTCCACTAGCAACATTCCATGTAGAAGTCGGCCCTTGTAGATCAGCAATGTGGCCGCGCAGGCTTCTGCTTCTGTGAGTCTGACGTCCTGCACGTACGTGCAGGACGTCAGACTCACAGAAACAGAAGCCTGCGCAGCCTTCTACATGGAATGTTGCTAGTGGAATAGCAACATTCCATGTAGAATCTCCAATAGTAGCAACATTCCATGTAGAATCTCCAATAGTATCTATTTTACTGTCATAGTAATGCTTGAATGTTTTCACTTATATACACTGTCAGCTAGCACATTTGCTTATTTCCGATCTGACAAAGAAGGGCAACCTTCGAAAGCTAATCAAGAAATGTATTAAGTTATGTCCAATAAAAAAGGTATCATCTTATTTTCTTTTCCATGTTTTATTTGGTTTGATTTCTATAGATTCTACATGGAATGTTGCTATTCCACTAGCAACATTCCATGTAGAAGTCGGCCCTTGTAGATCAGCAATGTTGCCGCGCAGGCTTCTGCTTCTGTGAGTCTGACGTCCTGCACGTACGTGCAGGACGTCAGACTCACAGAAACAGAAGCCTGCGCAGCCTTCTACATGGAATGTTGCTAGTGGAATAGCAACATTCCATGTAGAATCTCCAATAGTAGCAACATTCCATGTAGAATCTCCAATAGTATCTATTTTACTGTCATAGTAATGCTTGAATGTTTTCACTTATATACACTGTCAGCTAGCACATTTGCTTATTTCCGATCTGAGGAAGAAGGGCAACCTTCGAAAGCTAATCAAGAAATGTATTAAGTTATGTCCAATAAAAAAAGGTATCATCTTATTTTCTTTTCCATGTTTTATTTTGTTTGATTTCTATTGATAACCATGATCTTCATGAAAGTAGGATTCTGGTACTAAAAGAAGGCTTACCTTCCCCAAGTACATTAATTGATAAGTTCTCGGAATATTCACTTAACTTTAAACCAAATACCAGCCTGACATCTAGTTAGTTATTGGATAGTTCTTGCTAAATCGAGCTGTGTGTGAAAGGGTGAGGAGGATTTGCTTTCAGAAGCAGCTGTGAGTGATAAATTTGGCTATGAAAAATGGAGACTTCATCATTCAGTTATTGAAAACACTTCTGTTCTAATAGTATTTGGGATTTTTTTTTTCTGTATAGGCGGATGGCATAGGACAGGTTCGAGCTGCTTATTGCAAGGATGGTTTGAAAATGTGTTCTGATGCCCTAGCTCAGGGGTGGATAACATGTGGCCTGCGGGCTGAATGTGGCCTACCATTGAATTTTATGTGTCTCCAGCACCATGAGAAGTACACAATTTTAAATTCTGTGGTTCAAAAATGTTTTCACAGTTCCCACTGTAGCAGATTGTTTCCATCATTTTTAGTTAAAGTTTTACTTATTTATCACAGAAGGTCTATGGCGCGCTGTGTATTTCTGGTTCCAACGTTACATAATCTTGCGGCCCACTAGGGATACTACTGATGCTCATGCAGCCCTTTGTGTGTAAAGGTTGCCCACCCCCTGCCCTAGAGCTACTGGTGAAGGCCGTTGTGTCTGGAAGAGTTTTGTGATGATCAGAATGTTTCAATGTACTTTTGAAAGTTTGGTCTCTTTTATAAGCCATGTCTGTATCTGATCCTGCTGGCTCAATGTCTCTCTCCAGTCACAACAAATCAGTGGAGCCACATGAGAAGAGTTCAAAGATTTTTATTTATTTTATTTATGTGCTGCATTTGTATCCCACATTTTCCCACCTATTTGCAGGCTCAATGTGGCTTACATTATATTACAACGACAATCGTATAGATGGAATAAGAATTTCAGAATATTGGTACAGATAAGGTGCATAAGAATATCATGGCAATCCTATTAACGGAATAAGAATTTCTGCTTATTAATAGATAAAACATAACATAAATGAGATCAGGACAAGATGTAATGTTCAGTAATAAGGCTGCAAATAAAATAAACAAATTAGGAGAATTCCGTAATAGTTGTTCCTGGTGTAGTTTAGGAGTCAGTTCGTTGTGGGGGGGGGGGGGGGGTCCTTTTTATATGTTTTTTTGAACAAGTTAGTCTTCAGTAATTTCCGGAAACATAGTAACATAGTAGATGACGGCAGAAAAAGACCTGCACAGTCCATCCAGTCTGCCCAAGAAGATAAATATGTGCTACTTTTTTATTTGTACTGTCCTCTTCAGGGCACAGACCGTATAAGTCTGCCCAGCACTATCCACGCCTCCCAACCACCAACCCCGCCTCCCACCACCAGCTCTGGCACAGACCCTATAAGTCTGCCCAGCACTATCCCTGCCTCCCACCACCGGCTCTGGCACAGACCGTATAAGTCTGCCCAGCACTAGTCCCGCCTCCCAACCACCAGCCCTAGCACAGACCGTATAAGTCTGCCCAGCACTAGCCCCGCCTCCCAACCACCAGCCCTAGCACAGACCGTATAAGTCTGCCCAGCACTAGTCCCGCCTCCCAACCACCAGCCCCAGCACAGACCGTATAAGTCTGCCCAGCACTAGTCCCGCCTCCCAACCACCAGCCCTAGCACAGACCGTATAAGTCTGCCCAGCACTAGCCCCGCCTCCCAAACACCAGCTCTGCCACCCATTCTAGGCTAAGCTCCTGAGGATCCCTTCCTTCTGCACAGGATTCCTTTATGTTTATCCCATGCATGTTTGAATTCCATTACCGTTTTCATCTCCACCACCTCCCGCGGGAGGGCTCCCAAGCATCCACCACCCTCTCCATGAAAAAATACTTCCTGACATTCTTCTTGAGTCTGCCCCCCTTCAATCTCATTTTGTGCCCTCTCGTTCTACCACCTTCCCACCTCCGGAAAAGGTTTGTTTGTAATACAGGAAAGTTGTCAAAGCGTGTGTTGTTTTTATGCTGATCGGTAATTCATTCCATAGTTGTGTGCAGATGTATGAGAAGCTAGATGCATGTATAGATTTGTATTCAAGTCCTCTGCAGTTGGGATAATGGAGGTTTAAGAGAGTATGTGCTGAACTTTTGTTGTTTCTCACTGGTAAGTCTATTAGGTCTGACATATAAGATGGGGCATCTCCATAAATGATTTTATGAACCAAGGTACAAATTTTGAAAGCAATTCGATCTTTTAGTATGAGCCAGTGCAATTTTTCTCTGAGGGGTCTTGCACTTTCACATTTCGCCTTACCGAATAACAGTCTGTCTGCGGTGTTCTGGGGCAGTCTGGAGTTTCCTAATGGTTTGAGCCTTGCATCCCGTGTATAAGGAATTACAATAGATGATGACTGGGTGTTATGTGATGCAATATCTTACACCCTCGTTATAACAAATAATGTATAATGCCCAAAGTCTAAGCTAGTGTTAAATATGTTACAAATGCACACTCACCACACCCCAGTTTTAGGCACATTAAACATGCACAGAACTTTGGGGGGGGGGGGGGGGCTAACTCACTGGCTTTGCACAACAGTTAACTTGGCTTTAGCACACAATTCTGTGGGCATCCTACGCAAAAATGAGGTTTTGTGCACAACTAAAGAGCTGAGCACAATGCCAAGGCTTTATTGCCAGGTCTGAGAAGGAGTAGAAAGTTAGCTTGGAACTTTTCAAATAGTATTAGTGAAGATTTCATACCTTTTTTTCTTCCTTGACTGTGAGCACGATGAGCTGCAGTTTGTTCCAGCACACTAACATAGGCAGCCGAGACCCCTCGTGCCTGCCGAGGATTATGATGCTAAAATAATAACAGGACTCACAGTATTTGTTCACATGGCACAACTTGGCCGCAGCTTTATTTTAATACAAGCCAACAAAACCAGTCATCAGCCAGTTACCAGCCAACACAGTCCACCGCCATTAGCAAGACTGACCAATCATATACAGAGCTCCCCGCCGCACAGCAAGGGAGCTCAACCGTTTCCAGCTGCCTAGCTTACTCCCTCAGGCTTGGGTACCCCGCCAAAGCTGTGACGTAATACAGGTATGTTCGTGTCCTTATTTAGGGAGGGGGGGGGGGCCGGGTGCAGGCTGATTCCCAGATGCCGGAAGAGGACGTCTGGGCTCTGGCCAGGGGTTATAAACCCCTTCAGCTTCCCCGCCCACCCCAGCGGGGTGCTGCTGTGCGGCAGGAAACGTTCCCTCTGCGCCCAGCTCCTACCCCGCTGGCACCCTCGCGCATGCCCGTCGGGACACGGCGCCATGTTAGTGACGGCTCCGTGCACCCGGGGGCACTGCGCCTTGTTTTTCCCACATGCTGTTGGAAAAATTGCTGGACTATGGCGAGAGGCAGTTCAGTGCAGAAAAAAAAATTATATCTGCACTCAAGTTGCATGGACAGACATCTGCACATTTCTGCCCTGCTAAGCGAGAACACTGTATGCCAACCTGACAATATGTTTTTGTTTCCAAAGGTGCTTTTGTGTGTGTGTGTTTATTTTATAAAAAACCTTTGGAAACAAAACAGATGGGCAAACGATGTGTAGAAAAATTCAGAAATGTGATTTACTGCCGATTCAGTATTCTTCCTTAGCAGGACAGATTTTGTGCACAGTCCGTAGATTCTGCAATCGCAAACCTGTGTATGCATGTGTCTGTGTTCTCGCCTACGTTAGCACATGTTTTTTGCACAAGGCTAATTTGCATATTTGGACACTGCACCAAGAAGCGAAACTTTGGCATTATGTTAGCACCCGACTCTAACACAAACATTCTGCATTGTGGTCCCTGTGTTACCACAGTTTCATAGGACTCACTGTATAGTTTAGTTACTTCCAGTTCATGGCCGAACCTTTTGTCTGCTCTGCACTGTTGGTTGTATCATTTAGCATAGTAGATTTCAGTGGTACGGTTACCTTGTATTTTACTGGAGAGCTAATGATTTGGCAGTGCTAATATTAAATAGCAAGGTGTGATGCATAAAGGAATATCAACTTACAGTTCTAAGTGTTGCAATATTTTGTCATGCTGTCATCTTGTATTCAATACATGCTTGAAGTTCAGCCAAACCACAAATAAGTCATTGTATAGAGTCACCAGTATCTTTTCAGCTGAGACTCCATTTACTCTCCATGTCTAAGCGAAACTTGGATATTAGCGATGTGGTTCTTTCACTGATGGCTAGCCGTCTGTGTATATAGCGGGCTCCTTCTTGCCTAACCCAAGAGCTATGACCTTTCATTTTCTTCATGCCAAACCTTTGCCACAAAAACATTGGATTAGATGATTAAGCTGTATTTACTTACTTGTACCAGCTTTTTTTTGTTCTGGGGTAGGGATAATGGGATCATATGTTGCCGTGTCTCCAAAATCACTCTGGTAGCTGTTAGAAAGACCAGCTCCGTTGCTATCTTGCAGTCTGTCTGCAGTGCAGTAATTCAAAAAGCACATTAAAACCTTTCCAACAAGAACATCAATTTAATTTCTCTTTATTAAAATACATATCTTAAAGCCAGCACTTTCATTACTTCTTACGAATGCTAGAGTGAAGATTTAATTATGTTGCCCTGCACTTTACTTTTTGTTCAGAAATAGAAAAGGAGTTGTAATAAAGCAGCAGCATTGCAGATCGAGCCCTTAAAGGTTTCCAATCCCCAAGTGATAGGCCATACACTCCCAAACTTGCCCGAGTTTTGAGGAAGATAATTCTATGGGGAGACAATGGATTTTCATGACCACTCATTCTTTAGAGCAGGGGTGTCCAACCTCAGCAGGGCGGTTTTCAGGATTTCCCCAATGAATATGCATGAGATCTATTTGCATACAATAGAGGCAGTGCATCCATATTCATTGGGGAAATAAAACCAGACTGAAGTGTGGCCCTCGAAAACCGAGGTTGGACAACCCTACTATAGAGTGACATACAGCAATCATTAAATACGATGATAAATACTATAATCATTCAATAAACTTACTGAAAGGGTTTCCGTGATGGGGGCCTCCGTTTCTTTAACAAGCAGCCTCAAAGGTGTTATACAGGTGAGTAATATTATTATTATTAACATTTGTATAGCGCTACCAGACGCACGCAGCGCTGAAGACCTGACATAGACAGTCCCTGCTCAATAGAGCTTACAATCTAAAAGTAATACAAACAGACAAGACAATTAAGGGCGATGTCAATTAAGATAATTAAGACAAGTCAATTAAGAGAATTAAGTCAATTAAGACAAGACAATTAAGGGCGAGGGAAGTGCTGGGTGAGAAGGAACAAGGGGAGGGCAATTGAGTAGTGGCTAGGAGCCAAAAGCAGTGGTGAAAAGGTGGGTTTTCAGCATAGATTTGAAAACAGGTAGAGATGGAGCTAGACGTACAGGCTCAGGAAGTCTATTCCAGGCATAAGGTGCCGCGAGGGAAAAGGAACGAAGTCTAGAGTAATATGAACCTATCTTGTTGCCTGGAAAGAGCTACCTAAGCGAATAGTTTGGAATGTTGATACTTTTGACTTGGTCACTAAGAGGTTCATTAGTCAAAATGATTTAACTTAGCAGGAGAAGCTCTTGCCCAATTAAATCGTGCTGGCCATAGAGTACTGTTGAATATCTGCTCTAACCATCACAGCCCTCTCCAGTTACAAGAAAAGAAAGGGATTTATAGATGTTACAGTGGGTGATCATCTGGCATCCATTGATCACTGTATGGTGCGGTTTAATATTAAGATAGGTGTGGAAAGGGTTCATTCAAAAATGAAGGTTCTAGGCTTCAAAAAAAAAACTTATCTTTTTTCAGATAGAAGATTACCTCAAGGAATTGTCCAGTTGGGAACATCTGAAAGAAATAGGAAAGCAGTGGGCAAAACTAAAAGGAGCTATTGTAAGGGCAACAAACCTTTTCGTAAGGAAAGTAAATAAAAGTAAGAGGAAAAGAAGACCGCTTTGATTCTTAAAAGTAGTAGCTAAAAAGGTTAGCCTTTATAAATTACAATAGATAGCAGAAGGAGGAACAGAAATAGGAATGGAGGTGTGATAGTCCCTGAACAATTTTCGGAGGACTTTGTTTGTGAGGAGCTGGCTAAACTAAAGGTGCACAAAGCAACAGGGCTGGATGGCATACATCAAAGGGTACTGTGGAGGAGTGGCCTAGTGGTTAGGGTGGTGGACTTTGGTCCTGGGTAACTGAGGAACTGAGTTCGATTTCCACTTCAGGCACAGGCAGCTCCTTGTGACTCTGGGCAAGTCACTTAACCCTCCATTGCCCCATGTAAGCCGCGTTGAGCCTGCCATGAGTGGGAAAGCGCAGGGTACAAATGTAACAAAAATAAATAGATACTGTTGGAGATTCTACATGGAATGTTGCTACTATTGGAGATTCTACATGGAATGTTGCTATTCTACTAGCAACATTCCATGTAGAAGGCTGCGCAGGCTTCTGTTTCTGTGAGTCTGACGTCCTGCACGTACGTCCTGCTCCTTGTGACTCTGGGCAAGTCACTTAACCCTCCATTGCCTGCCACATTGAGCCTGCCATGAGTGGGAAAGCGCGGGGTACAAATGTATTAAAAAAATTTAGGGAAGTTCTGTTGGCTCTGCTGGCTGAACTTTTCAATGCTTCTCTAGAGTCGGGAGCAGTCCTGGAGGAATGGAGAAGGACGGATGTGGTCCATCTCCACAAAAGTGGAAGTAAGGAAGAGGTTGAGAACTACAGGTCAGTAAATTCTGTGGTAAGTAAATGAAAAAGCGAAAAAAGAGAATATTAACGTTTTTTTGGAATCCAATGGATTACAGGACCCGAGGAAACAGTTTCACTAGAGGCAGGTCTTGTCAGACAAATCTGATTAATTTCTTTGACTGGGTGACCAGAGAGTTGACTCGAGGGAGAGTGCTAGATGTGGTGTATTTAGATTTTAGCAAAGCCTTTGACACGCTTCCACATAGACGTTGGTGAGGCCCCACCTGGAGTACTGTGTTCAGTTTTGGAGGCCGTATCTTGTGAAGGATGTGAAAAAAATGGAAGGGGTGCAAAGAAAAGCTACGAGAATGGTATGGGATTTGCGTTACAAGATGTATGAGGAGAGATTTGCGAACCTGAACATGTATACCCTGGAGGAAAGGAGAAACGGGTGATATGATACAGACGTTCAAATATTTGAAAGGTATTAATCTGCAAACAAACCTTTTCCGGAAATGCGAAAGCAGTAGAACGAAAGGACATGAAATGAGATTAAAGGGGGGCAGACTCAAGAAAAATGTCAGGAAGTATTTTTTCACGGAGAGAGTAGTGGATGCTTGGAATGCCCTCCCGTGGGAGGTAGTGGAGAGGAAAACGGTAACGGAATTCAAACATGCGTGGGATAAACATAAAGGAATCCTCCTCAGAAGGAAGGGATCCCCAGAAGCTTAGCCGGCGGTGGGAGGTGGGGATAGTGCTGGGCAGACTTATACGGTCTGTGGCAGAGCCGGTGGTGGGAGGTGGGGCAGGTGGTTGGGAGGTGGGGATAGTGCTGGGCAGACTTATACGGTCTGTGCCCTGAAAAAGACAGGTACAAATCAAGGTAAGGTATACACAAAAAATGACACGTGAGTTTATCTTGTTGGGCAGACTGGGTGGACCGTGCAGGTCTTTTTCTGTCGTCATCTACTATGTTACTATGTTAAATTGAGCGCCCTCAGTGTGGTCCCTAAAATGACTGAACTGGTTGAGTGGAAGGTGACAGAGGGTAGTAGTAAATGGAGCTCGCTCTGAGGAAAGGGATGTTACCAATGGTGTACCACAAGGTTTGGTTCTTGAACCTGCTCTTTCCAACATTTTGTAAGTGATATTGCTGAATGACTGTCTGGTAAAGTTTGCCCCTTTGCAGATGGTACCAAAATCTGCAATAGGGTAGACACTCTTGATGGTGGGTGGATAACATGAGGAAGAACCTGGTGAATATTGAAAATGGTCCAGAATTTGGCAGCTACGATCAATGCTAAGGTCATACATTTTGGCTGCAAAAACCCGACGGAATGATAGTTTAGGGACTGAAGATCTTTTGTGCATGAAAGAGGAGCGGGTCTTGGAGGTGGCCAAACTGGTAGGAAAGGCAAAAGCTGGAAGGATGCTTGGGTGCATAGGGAGAGGAATGGCCAGTAGGAAAATGGAGGTGATACTCCTGTATAAGATTCTGCTGAAACCTCGTTTAGAATTCTGGAGACCACACCTTGAAAAAGATATAAACAAGATGGAATCGGTTCAGAAGGTGGCTACTAAAATGGTCAGAGGTCTTTGTCATAAAATGTATGGTCTCAATCTGTATACTAAGGTGGTAGAGGGGGGAATATGATAGACACATACCTATGTGGTATAAATGCATAGGCGGCAAGTGTCTTATGTGAAAGGAAGCTGTAGAAAGAGGGGGGCATAGGATGAAGGTGAAAGGGGATAAACTCAGAAGTAGCCTGAGGAAGTACTTCTTCATGGAAACATAGAAAAGATGGATTTATGAACTGCTTCCCGATGGAAGTGGTGGAGACGAAAACAGTATCTGAATTCAAAAGAGCTTGGGACAACTACATAGGGTATCTAAGGGAGTAAAAGGAGAGTAGATGGCATGGATTGGCAGACTGGATAGGTCATATAGGCTTTATCTGCCTTCATTTTTCTCTTTCTAGTACTTACTTTGGACCTGGGAAAACGGAGGTTTAAGCGACTTGCCTAGAGTCGCAAGGAGCTGCAGTGGGAATCAAACCCAGTTCAGATTCTCAGGCCAGTGCACTAACCATTAGGCTACTCCTTCAGGTAGTGCCAGAGTAGAGCCAGGAGTTATGTGGGCACCAGCAATATTCAGTGCCGGTGCCCATATAGCTAACTAGGCATGTTGGACCGCATAAATTAGTCTTAACTATGCCCAGGTAGCTAGGCAGGTACAGCATATTGGCCGTACCTGCATAGCTTCTGGGTGCCACCAAAGACTCAGAAATTCATTGCCAGTGCTTGGGTAGGGCATGGCACTGAATAGCTGGGTCTAATTCAGCTGATGGCAGTTAGTGTTTAAAGTCAATAAGCTTCCTCCCTTCCCATACTCTCTTCCCTCCCCCTAATATACAGTACCTGTACCCGTCTTTCACCCATCATGGCACATAGACTAATACATGGTGTAATAGGATTGCCAGTCAGTATATTATGCACATAAACTTGAAACATGACACCAGAGCCCAAGGCTGTCCAAAATTAAACTCTATTCCTGTTCACTGCCATCTGGGAGCACCCAAACTGAGGAAGCAGTTGACATAGACATCTACAGCCAACCCAAACCCCTTCATATGGCATCTCCACCCAATAACTTAGGTGATATTTGCTTCCATTTTTCGTCTATCTCATTGTTACATCAGTCCTTATATTAGGAGAGGGAGGTGACTAGCTTGGTTATTTCCCCAGTGAGGACAATCATCAACCTCATCCTAGACCTTTCAAACTCAAGCTGCAACCCTCCTAACATAATCCCTAGAGCCTTTTCAATTACAACCTGCATTACCATGTTAAATATGGCATTGCCAATGTCTAAGTGTATGCCATCTATGCAGTACAGTCCACCATGTCCGCTGTCACCAACTGTGATGGATGGTGCCCTAGCAGATCAGTGACTTTATTCATTTTCCAGTAAGCTTGATTTAGTTGCTTTGTTGGGTGCCACAAGAGTAGTGGGATTATGTCTGGCCATCTGAGCCTCGCTGATGGATAGACTGCACACAAGATCACCAATCTCTCTGTATCCCATGATATTATTGTTAGTATTTTGCTATAGTTTGTGCCTCCCAGGTGGCATAGCACCACAGCTAGCTAAACTCAGTTTCCCATTAGCCATAGCATAAAGGACAGTAATTGGTGCTACTGTATGCCCTGCTTCCCCTGCAGTGCCACTCAGATGCCTCTGGCTGCTAACCAATACAGCTGGCTCCTCACCCTCTTGCTGTCCTATAGGACATAAGTACATAAGTAATGCCATACTGGGAAAAGACCAAGGGTCCATCGAGCCCAGCATCCTGTCCACGACAGCGGCCAATCCAGGCCAAGGGCACCTGGCAAGCTTCCCAAACGTACAAACATTCTATACATGTTATTCCTGGAATTTTGGATTTTTCCAAGTCCGTTTAGTAGCGGTTTATGGACTTGTCCTTTAGGAAACCGTCCAACCCCTTTTTAAACTCTGCTAAGCTAACCGCCTTCACCACTTTCTCCGGTAACGAATTCCAGAGTTTAATTACACGTTGGGTGAAGAAAAATTTTCTCCGACTTGTTTTAAATTTACTACACTGTAGTTTCATCGCATGCCCCCTAGTCCTAGTATTTTTGGAAAGCGTGAACAGACGCTTCACATCCACCTGTTCCACTCCACTCATTATTTTATATACCTCTATCATGTCTCCCCTCAGCCGTCTCTTCTCCAAGCTGTATAGCCCTAGCCTCCTTAGTCTTTCTTCATAGGGAAGTCGTCCCATCCCCGCTATCATTTTAGTCGCCCTTCGCTGCACCTTTTCCAATTCTACTATATCTTTCTTGAGATGCGGCGACCAGAATTGAACACAATAGTCTATAATCCAATACCTCTTGCACTCATTGTTCACCTGCAGTTGGGAACAAAACAAAGATATAGAGGCATATTTCAAAGCACTTTGGGAGGCTAAGTTCCATAGGTTTCTATGGAACTTTGGGAGGCTAAGTGCTTTGAAAATGAGCCTGATAGTGTTTTAAATTTAGCCCTGTATTGTACTGGTAGCTAGCATAATTATACACAGGGCAGGATTAACACATTGGCAAACTTGGCGCTTGCCTAGGACCCAAAGGTTTAGGAGAGGCCCTTTCAGATTTGGTTGCTTGTTTTGGTAATTCAGCTGCTGGCTGAAAGAAGAGTTGGGGCAGGGGTACCTGAGCCTCTGCTGCCTGCAGAGTTCTGCCTATTTCCTGCACCCCCTGCGCATTATCCTCCATAAGAATAGCCATGCTGGGTCAGACCAACGGTTCATCCAGCCCAGTACCCTGGTTCCAGCAAGTACCTGGCAGAAAGCCAGACCAGTAGCAACATTCCATGCTACCAATCCCAAAGCAAGCAGTGGCTTCTCCAGGAGGAGTTGGGGAACAGCATTTCTCATTTGCTGCTTCTTCTTCTGCCAATTTTCCTCTGTATTCAGAAGCATGGGGGGAGGGGGGTGGTAGAAAAAGGGGGCGGGGCCCACAGTTGTTTGCTTAGAGCCCACCAAAGGGTTAATCCTGCCCTGATAATGTGATGCATGAAAAGAAAACATTCTAAAGATTTGTTTTCAGTTTTCATGCCAATATCTGATTGTCAAGGTTCAAGGAATGAGCCAGAGTACTTGAACAGAATATCCCTCTTCACACCTCAGTGATCACTAAGGCACTTAGGATGGGGCTACCATTGTATTTATCGTCCCATACTCCCCAATCCTTTTACTTCGTTATATAAATGACCGTTTCCTAGTGTTACCCAGTCTGAGGGCCATTTTGGAAACCGCCAGCTGCCGTGTCTTCTTTTTCGCTGCTGCTTCTTTATGGAACTCGCTGCCTCCCCATATTTGTGATGAATCTTCATTAGACAAATTTAAAACAGCCTTAAAAACTTGGTCCTTTCCATGCATTTTACCCCACCTAGTCTAATTGCAGAACTTGTCTTTGGGTTGCCCTCTTACTTCTCTGCTTTTGGTATACTCTTCTGCCTCTTTTCTTTTACTCTTTGTTAGATTTACTTATTTTGTGTGAATGATAGTTCCTTTCTCTCCTATTTTTATTTTGTAATTTTTTTTTTAATAATTTTTTTTTTTTTTTTAAAGAATTGTAAACTTCAGGATGCTGTTGAGCACTATGTGAAGCAGAGCTCCTGCTAGTCCTGTCTATAAATAGGAGATAACATTAGAAATCTCGGACTATAAGTGTGTTTTCTTTCTATATTCTTGCAATTAATACCCATGACATAGAGTAAGGCTGGCAAGAGGAATCAGGTTGAGCCTAGCTCCCCACAAAAAGTTACTGGAATGAATTCTGAGGACAGTGTATCATCAGCCATATCACAAGAGGTTCGCACTTTAAAAGACCTAATGACTAAAAAATGAAGGAGGATGTTAGCGAAATAAAAAAGAAGTTGCCACAATAAAATCAGATCTGGCTTAATTCAAAAGCAGAATTGGTACCACAGAAAGCAAGCAGTGTGTAAAATTGCTTCAATGGCAATGCAATCGGATTTTGTTGCTGGAACACGAAATCAAGGAAGGGAATAATAGAGCTCGTCCTAACGACATTAAGCTGTTGGGCCTACCAGAAAGTGCTGAAGGTCCGAACATGGCTCTGTTCTTGGTGAAATTTATTCCATCGATATTGGGCATTCAGTTTGAAAAAGACTTTGAACTGGAACGCGCTCACCGCATTCTGTCCTTCCTCAAGCCTCAAGATAGATATCCCAGACCAGTTGTGTTTAAAGTTCTACATTATTCTCAAGTTGTGGAAATAATGCAACGTGCCCACCTGTGTGTGCCGATTAAGTTTGAAGGTAGTGCTCTACAATTCTTGCCAGAGCTTAATAAAAACACTGAAAATTCGGAAACAAATGTTGGCTTTCCGTACTAAGCTTAAAGAGATCAATGCTAGATATGGGGTCTCTTATCCAGCTCACTTGCAGGTGACATAATAATAGAACAAAAGACTTTACCGATCCAGATGCACTAGCCAGTTTTCTAGGCGTTGGGTTAAGGTCACAATGAATGGTAATTTGCTCTCCTTTTTCAATATCTATGCACCAAATGCTGATTCTCTTGGTTTCTTTGAAATTTTAGCTGGTTTGATTTATGAAGGCTCTACACCTTGTATTGTAGGTGAAGATTTTTGATAGGAAGTTGGCTTCTCCTTTCAGACAGACCCAAGTCTGGCAAACTTTACATGATATAATTAACCAAGTAAAATTGCAGGATGTTTGGAGACTATCACATTGAACAGATCTTGACTACACCACCTTTTCCACTCCACATAACACTTATTCCCGCATAGATTATTTTTTTTATCAGATCATGCCCATATAATTCTTCAATTAAATACTATACAACAAACTTCATCTAGATCTCAGTGGAGATTTAATGCCTCACTAATTGACAACCTAGTTTTGTGGAGCATGTCTCACTTGCCATTCAGGACTATTTTAAATTTAATAATTTTCAAAACACATCTAGGATCACGTTATGGGACGCTTTCAAGGCACTCGATCTGAAGCCCCTCCTTACCTCTCTACTCTCATCTCCCCTTATGTCCCCACCCGTAACCTCCGCTCTCTAGACAAATCCCTCCTTTTAGTACCCTTCTCCACCACCGCCAACTCTAGGCTTCGCCCTTTCTGCCTCACTTCACCCCATGCTTGGAACAAACTCCCTGAGCCCATACGCCGGGCCCCCTCCCTACCCATCTTCAAAGCATTGCTCAAAGCCCACCTCTTCAATGTCGCCTTCGGCGCCTAATCACTACACCTCTTCTCAGGAAATCTTAACTACCCCAACTTGACATTTCGTCCTTTAGATTATCAATAGAAATCAAACAAAATAAACATGGAAAAGAAAATAAGATGATACCTTTTTTATTGGACATAATACATTTCTTGATTAGCTTTCGAAGGTTGCCCTTCTTCGTCAGATCGGAAATAAGCAAATGTGGTAGCAGATGGTATATATAAATGAAACATCCAAGCATTTCTTTGACAGTCTGACAGGGTGGGAGGGTGGGGGTATGCATGGGGACATCAAAGCATTTCATTGATATTTTAACATCCTCCCACCCTGTCAGACTGTCATAGTAATGCTTGAAGGTTTTCACTTATATACACTGTCAGCTAGCACATTTGCTTATTTCCGATCTGACGAAGAAGGGCAACCTTCCAAAGCTAATCAAGAAATGTATTAAGTTATGTCCAATAAAAAAGGTATCATCTTATTTTCTTTTCCATGTTTTATTTTGTTTGATTTCTATTGATAACCTTAAGAGTGGACTAACACAGCTACCACAGTCCTTTAGATTGTAAGCTCTTCTGAGCAGGGACTGTCCTTATTTGTTAATTTGTACAGCGCTGCGTAACCCTAGTAGCGCTCTAGAAATGTTAAGTAGTAGTAGTAGTAGTGTATTAGAGAAGTGTTAATAACCTTTGCAGCTTCCATAAATAAGGAATTAAATAAAGAACTACTCTATTTTGAATCACTTATCAAGCAACTTGAAGATGTCCCTCAAACTAATCCTTTTGATACGGGCATTTTGAATAAACTTCATCAAGCCTGATACAATTATAATTCTATTTTAGGTAAAAGAGCTAGTAAAGAAATTTGCATGCAATCAGCTAAATACCGTGCTGAAAGCAACAAAGCTGGTCATCTGTTAGCCAAGCTTGAAAGAAATGATATTACAGCCATCAAAGATGAACAAGATGTGTTAGTGAACAAGACTGAAATAGCTAATCGCTTTAGGTCCTTTTATACTTCCTTATACACTTCCAAAGTAGTCCTTCAACAATCAGATCTCTCGTTTCTAGACATTTTAGAGCACCCCACATTAGCCAAAATAGATATTGAAGAAGTTTCTCGTCCTTTTTCTGAAGAGGACATTTCAATGGCACTTAAAAATATGGGTATTAAAAAGGCTCCTGGTCCAGACGGATTGACCGTTGAATATTATTTAGCCTGTCTTTCCTTACTGGCACCGATTATTATGTTCCTTCTATAATTCATTCAATCTCATATTAATCTCATTCAATTAGGAGATTAACATGGCTCCTTTACAGATACAATCATCATCGTTTTGTTAAAACCAGATAAAGACACTTTGCTAGTGCAAAATTATGTACCTTTATCTTTAATTAACAAATATATGCAAATTGTTTTGCTATAGTCATATCTGAAAGACTACAAAAAATACTACCTAAACTAATCAGTCCTGACCAAACAGGTTTCATGCATAATCGTTTCTCCTCAGATAATACCAGAGTGTTCGCTAATGTCTTACTTCAAGGTCAAATGTATTCTGATCCCCTTGTTGCTATAGGGCTAGATGCTGAAAAGGCATTCGATCATGTGGAATGGTCTTACTTGTTTTATATCATACAATAATTTGGATTTTCTAATGGTTTCATAAACATTATTTTCTGTACACTGCCCCTTCTACTAAAATTCAAGTGAATGATGTTATATCAAACGCTTTTATCCCACCAAAGGTACAAGACAAAGATGCCCCCTTTCCCCTCTTCATTTTAATTTAGCTCTGGAACCTCTGTTGATTACTATTCGTTCATAGTTCGTTATTCAGGGAGTTAGCTTTGGTCCTGTTACTGCAAAACTGGCTTCCTATGCAGACGATATGTTATTGTTTAGTAGACCTTCCAGTCCTAAAATATTAGATTTCATTAATAAATATTCTGTCATATCTGGCTATAAATTAAATACCACCAAGACAGAGCTAATGCCTATTAATTGTTCTCTGGGAGGAGAGAGCCTAGGAGGAGCAAGGTCCATATATAGAGACTTTGGAGAGGGTGAGAGAACCTGAGAGAAAGAAGTGGCTGAACTGAGATGGCTGAAGTGATGTGATCTGGCTGAGCATTACAGCCACCACCAGTGGGTTTCCTGATGAAGCTAGTGCGAAACGGGTTCGTCAGGACCACATTGCTTTGAGCTATAGAGCTAGGGTGGAGCCAAATCTCACACGAACGTTGCACTACTCAGATAAGTCCAATTTTCAATTCTTAGTGATGTGTTTTGGGGACAATATATGATATGATTATTATTACTGAGTAGTGTTTGATTGAGTTGATAACCATTGTGCAAAAAAAAAAATTTCAGGAGGTTTTTTGATCCATGATTACTTTTGACTGTAAGCAGAAAAGAAACCGTTGAAAGCACAGTGTGTTGTGATCATTGCTACAATATTATGAGATCTCTTCTTTAATTGAGAGAGTGTTGTGTTGTCCTTCACTTTCCAAAAATTGAGCAATCTCATATTATTAGTGAAGTGGATCTTTAATTGAGAGAGTGTTGTGTTGTCCTTCACTTTCCAAAAATTGAGCAATCTCATATTATTAGTGAAGTGGATCTTAGTGTGTTTCTTATTTTAAATAAGAAATCTTATAAGTATCGTTGGTCACCAGACTCAATTAAATACTTAGGAGTACTATTTGTTCCTACTTTATCTGACACAATAAGTTTAAATTTATTGCAACTCTTAAAAATTGCTACTTGGTTAGTACAAATGTGGTCGCCTCTTTGCCTGTCTTGGTGGGGTCATTTTAAAGTTGTCCCATACACCACATACAGAACACACTTCCTTTACAATCGGTGCATGCTGGACCAGGAAGCTGCAAAGGAAAGCAATACCATTCAAATAAATTACGTCTAATGTATGGCCAGCATTGTATGTAAGCCCTAGAACTATGTGTTTGAAGCCCATGTCAGTCATGAAATCTAGAAAATGTTTGTACAGTATACTAACAGGAAACTCAGCATGAACATTAAAAGTTCCCCAGAATTTAAAAATAAAATACAAGGATAAAAGAAGCAGGCGAGCAAGACACGTCACTGGGAAGGCCGAAGGTCTGAGACAGACTGATTTAGTTGATTCAGTGGTGCTAGCGGCAGCAATTGAAATAAGTTACAGGGACCACGGGCGGTGGGGGGAGGGATAGGGATAGACACTGGAACCGAGAGGACAGGGAGAGGCACTGGACATGCAGGAGGGAAGGGGGAGATATGCAGAAACCTAGAACAGGGTTTTCCAACCTCGGTCCTCGAAGGCTGCAATCCAGTCGGGTTTTCAGGATTTCCTCATTAAATATGCATGAGATCTATTTGCATGCACAGCCTCCATTGTATGCAAATAGATCTCATGCATATTCATTGGGGAAATCCTGAAAACCCAACCTGGTGAGGGCCGAAGTTGGACACCCCTGACCTGGACAACCCGGTGAGAGTCGGGGCTTGCAGCTAGGGAGGCTTAGCCTCCCCATGCCTCTTATACCAGGCACCTGTGGAGCTCTCCAGGTCCTGAAGTAGCAAAGCACCTCTACATCATGATACTTATACTGCCTTGCTTGATTGGATGGGTCTCTTACTGTGGAAGGCAATGTTTCCTTTTCATCAAACAGAACATTTGGGGGGTTTTTTGTGACCAGAAATGTCAAACGTCTTGAGAGCCATCCAGATGGTGTTTGGTGAACCTGAGACAAGCAGGATTATGGGGTTTTTTTATTTTTACTTTGAGGTTTTTCTTTGTTTTTTTAGAGTGAGCGAGAGCAGTAGTTTCTTTCCAGCTCCCAAGAACATCATTTGTGTTCACTAATGGTTGATGCATGATCCCTCGCATCAGCCACTTTGAGGTGATCTTAACAGACTTGACCACTCCTGGGTTGACTTCATTTAACATTTCCTATGTCCAAGGACTGTCTGTCTGACAGTGGATGAATGGAGCTGTAGATGTTCAGAAATGGCCTTGTAACCCTGTCCACACAGATGAGGTTCCTCTACTCCTTTTCACAGGCCCTGAAATTTCCTCATGGCATGAGGCGTTCCTACTAACTTTTGTGGTCAAGACCAAACTCAATACCATTTGGATGTTTGTATAGGTCAGAATGCCAAATCGGTCATACAGATTTACTTTGCAGGGTGATTTACTTAAGCACCTGGTTCTAATTAAGCTATGAACAAAGCAACAAGAAATCAAGGCAGACGTGCCCACAGGCACACAGACAATAAACAAGGCAAAAGTGCTACACTGCACACAGACTAACCTGGAGACCTTTGGCATTGCAAAGGCCCTGAATGAATGTGCACCACTTCCTTATAGACAGGACAGAGGCAGGAAATACACACTGGACACCAAAGTGAGGCTTGAAACACAGAGGAAGTGGAAACCCTACAGGACAGAGGCAGGAAATACACAGAACCCAAAGTGAGGCTTGAAACACAGAGGAAGTGGAAACCCTACAGGACAGAGGCAGGAAATAGAACCCAAACTGAGGCTTGAAACACACAGGAAAGAAACCCTACAGACAGTAGCCAGCACAGCAGCTGACCATCGGGACATAAGGTGAGTCAGAGAGGGATCACAACCACAGTCGTGACAAATGTTTAGTGCATGCTAAAAACGCTAGCGCGCCTTAGTAAAAGAGGCTCTAGGTAAGGACCCAAAATTGGTCAGTTCATATCAGATGTTCTCTATGATCAATCAGGGCTTAAAAATCCTAACCTTAGTGCTGGCGAACAGACTGAATAGGGTATTGCCTAAGTTAATCCATGATGACTAGACAGGTTTTCTTAAGGGGAGACCACTATCAACCACCTTGTGAAAGCGGAAGAAGTGTTGGAGAGCTTTGGCATTGAAAAAGCTGTAACAAGATATACTGGAATACATTTTTTTGACTACTTGGGAAATTTGAGATTGAATGGCTTTTCTGAGGTGGGTACAGATGTTGTATGATAGGCCGATGGCACAGCTGGTGATCAGCTTGCTGAGAGGTTTCAGCTTCAAAGAGGGATGAGACAAGTGTGCCAAAATTATAAGGATAAACTGAGATGTGAACAAAAAATTAATTTGTTTGGAAGATTATTCATAGGTAAGCTAAGACAGTAATAGAGATAATTACACAATTTGAGGATTTTGCAGGTCTTAAAATCAACTTTGACAAATTGGAGGCATTGCAATTGACAGATTGGGAGCTTTCATTTCCCTTGTGACGGGTCCTTAAAGTATTTAGGAATTCAGCTGTGCAGAGGTAAAGCGTTAATATTCAAGAAGAGTATTTGGGACAAACTGGAGACTGCTACAGCGGTATGGGAGAGACAGACAGGGACTTATTGCTGTTGCTTATGTGGATGAATTATCTGCGAAAGCCGGCCATCTGGTAGCCACGCCCATGCCTTCGCTTCGTCGCCGACACGCCCCTTTGAACTTTCGCTGGCGAGGTGACGGGAAAGCGGCGATGCTGTCAAAAAAGCAGCTTTCGATTATACCGATTTCGCCGCTTTTCCGAGATTGCTGGCCATCTCCCGATTTATGTCGGAAGATGGCCAGCGATCACTTTCGAAAATAAGCTGGATAGGCACCTACATGCATACAACAAGCCTCAAATTGGCACTACCACTTGCCTCAGGTGGTTGGCACAAAAACTTATTTTCTACTGCAGGGCCCTTACCTGATGGTAATCGGCAGTTGGCATGCATTGCACGCTTACTGCCCAGTTAGCGTGAGACCTTACCGCTAAGTCAATGGCTGGCGTTAAGGTCTCAGGCCAAAAATGGACACACACTGGTTTTCATTTTGCCACACATCCATTTTCCAGGACATTTGTAAAAAATCCTTTTTTCTCCAGGCACGCTCAGGAAATGGACCAGCGCACGTCCAAAACACTCGCCTACACCAGCGCAGGCCACTTTTGGACACGCCTTAGTAAAAGGACCCCTTAACTATCTATTGCCCCAGGTACAAAACTTACATTGTGAGCTCACTAGGGACAGAAAAAGTACCTGAATATAATATTTATTTTATTTATTTATTTGTTGCATTTGTATCCCACCCATTTGCAGGCTCAATGTGGCTTACATTGTTCTGTCATGGCTGTCGCCATTCCAGAGTAAAAGATACAATTGGTAATTACATAACGAACATGTAAAACATAGTGGAAATTAAGCAATCAGGTATAAAGAGGTTACATTCGGAATAACAGATAAAGCGGTAATGCGTTAAAGTTAATATTATGGATCGTTGTGGTATGCTCTGTTGAAAAGGTAGGTCTTCAGTGCTTTCCAAAAGTTGATTAGGTCACGCATTTTTTTCACGTCAAGTGGTAATGTATTCCAAAACTGCGTGCTTATGTAGGAATGGAGATTCAGGAATCTGCGTGCTGATCTTTTAGTGTTCCTTGGTGGTAGGTCTGTGAGGTCTAACATGTAGACCGGGGCATCTCCGTAAATGATTTTATGAACCAGGGTGCAAACCTTGAACGTAATATGTTCTTTGAGTGGGAGCCAGTGTAGTTTCCTCTTAGGGGTGTGGCACTTTCGTATTTTGTTTTACCAAATATGAGTCTGGCTGCAGTGTTTTGAGCTGTTTGATTTGGTTGTACCTAGAGAAAGGTGGTATATCAAATCCACTACCCTTTACCCCATCCCTAACAACCCTGTTGAGAAAAGCACGGTGGTGGTAGAGGAAGATTTGGGAGTATTGCTGTTCTTCACATTGACTTTACTGCTGAACCCTTCACGCAAGTGATCCGTTCCACAATTCAATACAAAGGTCTTTTTTAAGATCATTTATACACTATTCGCCAGTATTTCTTATTCTGGATCATCATTAGCTGTCTACCTTAGTATTTAGACTCCTGATGCAGGCCTTTTGGCCGAAACACAACGGTTGTGTCGAGTCAAATATACTAATTAATAAAATTTGGTTTTAGCTTTACTGTGATCCAGTCTCTGGGACTCCTGGTTTTGTGCCCACTTTTCTGTTTGTTTTACAAAGTATCCGTGGGTCTTCTTTGAATTCTCCACGCTTTGTGGATTCTCGATTGACTGTCCTCATATGGGTGAGCCAGATTCCTTTGATGTTTTTGTAATGAAGCCTTTAATCCATCTACACGTCTCTTTCGTTGTTTGAGAAGAGCCATCTTCCCCTGCTCCTCCTCTTTTTGAGCCAGATTCCTTCTCAGGGAAGTAGGTTGCAGAATCTTACAGCATCTGCTTAAGTGAAACAAGAACAGTTTTCTGATGTAGACTCTTCCAAAGCACACAACTGAAATGCAATGATTCTAATGCATGATGTAATATTGAAAATGCGCCAAAAGACTAGACACAGCAGCTGTATTTTGGCGCGTAGGTGCCAGCCTCAGGAGTCTAGAAGAGATACATATAAATAAAACAATATATGAACCTATCAATTATGAATGATAACACAATATATGAACAACTTTATGTGCATGAATAATAAATGAAAAGATATGAAAAAAATATGTTATTTAAAGCAAGCTAATAAATAATAACAATGATAAAGGAATAAATTAATAAAATAACTTTAAAAAGTAATTTTAAAAAACAACAAAAAAAATACAAAAGAAGGCTATAATTCTGTAAAAGATGTTGGATTATTGTATATCAGCAGGGCTAAAAAGATCAAATATACGGTGATGTGTTTACTAAGCCGCAATGTAGGTGCGCTAACATTTTAGCGCATGCTAAAAATTAGCGTATGCTAACGCTTAAGACACCCATAGGAATATATGGGTGTCTCTGGTAATAGCACACACTAATTTTTAGCGCACGGTGAAAAGTTAGTATGCCTACAGCGTGGCTTAGTAAACAGGGCCCATAATGTGATATATATTGAATATAACAACTCAAATTAATAATAAAAAAAGGTAATAAAATCTATAATGGTGTTGCATAAAAGAAATACCAATAGTGCTACAAAGATTAGGTCAAAATGTACTGTGTGTGAAGGAAGCTTGCACTCATCATGCCTGTGCTGATGCTGTTCTGTTGTGGGGCAGTGTGTGGCTTGCACCTTTGCTGCCTGCGCTGTATTAAAGTTCAATTTATTTGATATATTACAAATTTTCTGAAAGAAATCTAAGCGGTTTACAATATGTCAAAATTAAGTAGGAGAGGGAAAGCAAAATGAAGATACACGACAGGTCACAACACAGAAAACAAGAGAGTAATGGAAAAGAGAATGATTAAGAACATAAGTATTCCATACTGGGACAGACCAAAGATCCATCAAACCCAGCATCCTGTTTCCAACAGTGGCTAATTCAGGTCACAAGTACCTGGCAGAAACTCAAATAGTAGCAACATTCCATGTAGAACCCCAAAGAGTAACAAGATTCTAGAATTCTAAAGAATAACAAGATTCCAGGCAGAATTTCAAAGTGTAACAATATTCCATGTAGAACCCCAAAGAGTAGCAAGATTCCATTCAGAATCCCAAGTACATAAGTATTGCCATACTGGGACAGACCAAAGATCCATCAAACCCAGCATCCTGTTTCCAACAGTGGCCAATTCAGGTCACAAGTACCTGGCAGAAACTCAAATAGTAGCAACATTCCATGTAGAACCCCAAAGAGTAACAAGATTCTAGAATTCTAAAGAATAAGAAGATTCCATGCAGAATTTCAAAGTGTAGCATCATTCCATGTAGAACCCCAAAGAGTAGCAAGATTCCATTCAGAATCCCAAGTACATAAGTATTGCCATACTGGGACAGACCAAAGATCCATCAAACCCAGCATCCTGTTTCCAACAGTGGCCAATTCAGGTCACAAGTACCTGGCAGAAACTCAAATAGTAGCAACATTCCATGTAGAACCCCAAAGAGTAACAAGATTCTAGAATTCTAAAGAATAAGAAGATTCCATGCAGAATTTCAAAGTGTAGCATCATTCCATGTAGAACCCCAAAGAGTAGCAAGATTCCATTCAGAATCCCAAGTACATAAGTGTTGCCATACTGGGACAGACCGAAGGTCCATCAAGCCCAGCATCCTGTTTCTAACAGTGGCCAATCCAGGTTAGAAGTACCCGGCAAGATCCCCAAACAGTACAATACATTTTATGCTGCTTATCCTAGAAATAAGCAGTGGATTTACCCGAATCCATTTTAATAATGGCTTATGGACTTTTCTTTTAGGAAGCTAGACCATTATTAAATTGGACTTGGGGAAAATCCACTATTTCTGGGATAAGCAGTATAAAATGTTTTGTACTTTTTTGGGATCTTGCCAGGTACAAAACTTACATTGTGAGCTCACTAGGGGCAGAAAAGGTACCTACATATAAAGGCGGTATATCAAATCCATTACCCTTTACCCCATCCCCAACAACCCTGTTGAGAAAAGCACATCAAGAAGGTGGAAAGACTGAGGAGAAGTAATAGGCCGTAAGGTGAGATTTGAAACTGTTGCAGGACCCCTCAAGGCACAAATAGAGGGGAAGGGGCTATTCCATAGTTTAGGTGCCACCACATTATGGAGCCCTTTTTCAAGGGGCAGTGCGGGAGCCCTAGCAGTAGTTCTGAATTTGGTGCGCACAGTTCCCGCAGTAGAAAACAAAATTCTATTTTCTACTGGGGAGGGCATTTCCAGCGTTAATCTTTGCCGCGAGCTGCCCAGTTACCACAGGGTTAGCGCATAAGCCCTTACCATCAAGCATAGGAGTCAACTTTTCAAAATGATTGGGGGTGCTGAAATTTTTTTTTTTTACAGGTGGTGCATTCCCCCCTCCCTCTCCCCCGTCTCCCCTCCCTCGTCCCCCTTCTCCTGAGTTCCAGGCTCCTCCTCCCTCCCAGTTCCAGTCCCTCCCTCCCAGTTCCAGGCCCCCCTCCCTCCCCTCTCTCCCTCCCTCCCTTCGAGTTCTACGGCCCCCCTCCCTTCGAGTTCCAGGGCCCCCCCCTCCCTCCAATTTCCAGGGTCCCCCCTCCGAGTTCCAGGGTCATCCCCCCTGCCCCCTCCGAGTTCCAGGGTCGTCCCCCCTCCCTCCGAGTTCCAGGGTCCCTCTGAGTTCCAAGGCCCCTCCTCCCTCCCTCCCTTCGAGTTCCAGGCTCCTTTCCTCTGAATTTTAAAAGTCATCTTACCTCGTTGGGGTTATGGCGGCAGCAGCGGTGAAAAGCCTGCAGGTTCGGCGCTTAGTTCAGTCTTCCCTTCTCTCACTCTCTCTCAGCTCTGGTCCCGCCCTGCCCTATAATAGGAGTTTCTGAAAGCATCTTAAAAAACCTGACGAAAAGAAGGAATGATGAGTAGGCCCTGGTTAGCTGATCGAAGGGATCGTGTGGGGACATACGGAATCAAAGGAGAAGCCAAAAAAAGACGCAGACCAGAGGATCGAATACTGTGAGATAGGAGGTTAATCTTAAAAGGAATCTGAAAAGACACAGGACGCATGTGTTCTGCAATGAGAAGAGGAGTTACGTGGTCGTATTTTTTCTGATTATGAAGGAGCTTTACCACAGTGTTTTGGACCAACTGCAGGCAATGTATCTGATATGCGGGCAAACCGAGAAGGAAAGAGTTACAATAGCCGAGTTTAGACAATACAAGTGAATGTAGGAAAATACAGAGGGAACTGCAGTCTAAAAGGGGACGAATAGAGCAAAGGCACCTGAGTGTGAGGACGGAAGAGGAAAGCGCACGCAAAATTTGAGAATGAAAAGACAAACGCCTATGTTTACTAAGCAGCACTATGGGCACGTTAGCATTTTTAATGCGTGAAAATGGTTTACGTGAATTTAACATCAACACGCCCTTAGAAATATATAGGCACGTTAGCGTTTAAAGCGCCTTATATTTACAGCCGTGTTAAAAACACTAACGCAGGGGGGAGTGGTTAGGGTGGTGGACTTTGGTTCTGGGGAACTGAGGAACTGAGTTTGATTCCCAGCACAGGCATCTCCTTGTGACTCTGGGCAAGTCACTTAACCCTCCATTGCCTACCGCATTGAGCCTGTCATGAGTGGGAAAGCGCGGGGTACAAATGTAATAAAAATAAACATGCTCCAAAGTGTTATCCAAAGTGACCCCCAGGATTCTAGTTGAGGGGACATACGGGAGGGGGATTCGCAACAGGGGAACAGGAAGAAAAAAATCATGGCAACCAAGTTTGCTGTGCTGTTGCTATTTCGTGGGGCACTGTGTGCAAAGGAAGCTTGCGCTCATTGCGACTGTGCTGCTGCTGTTCTGTTGTGGTGCAGCACCTGTCTTGCACCATTGCTGCCTGTGCTGTTGCTATTTTGTGGACATTGTGGGGCCCTTTTTCAAAGCATCAGTAAGCCCAATGCGGGCTTGCCAAACTCTAACCCGGAACTACCGCCAGCCCAACATGGCCACCAGCGGTAGTTCCGCCTTGAGCGTGCGCCATTTCTGGCACGCCGGAAAATTTGTTGTTATTTTATAGCACGGCGCTAAACCGGCGGTAATCAAGGATCGCCGCCCACTGCCTGGCTACTACAGGAGCCCTTACCGCCAGCTCAGTGGTAGGTGGCAAGTGCTCCCCCCGCATGGCTACACGATAAGAGTAATCTTACCACATGGCCATTTATGTTAGGGGGCCATTTTCCCATGTGTTGCATGGGAAAAATGACCAGGGCAGTTCTCCATGCCTGTGCTCCTGCTGCTGTTCTGTGTCGGGACAGTGAGTGGTTTGTTCCATTGCTGCCTGGGCTCTGGATAAATTAAAGATTGTCAGCGCACTGTTGCCGTAGCACCAACGTCATTTAAATAAAGGAACGAAAATTGGCAGGTTCTTCTTCCTTCCAAATTAACATTGGAGTCTAATTGTGCAAGCACCGCTTCACTCCAGCCAAGGACAGATGTTTTGAAACAGGAAACCATTCCATGGCAGAAATCTTTAAAATTCATCTGCCAAATAGCTCTACTGTAAGAAAAGAAAAAAATAGAAGTTGACAATTGTTGTGCCAGAAATCTTTTAAATTCAATTAGCACATGTTTGGCAGAGCAAAACGTTTGTGCATTAAGCACTTAGCTGTGGGGTCGTCTCCAGCCCTCTGTTCTCATTGCCGTGTGGAAATCTGGAAATAAAAAGTTCAGATTTTTATGAGAACAAGAAGAGCACATACCACAGCAGGCTATAAAAAGCTTGATGTATGGAGCTCCAAAATGTGGGCGGGACACAAGTCCAGTCCCTGCCCCCAATAAAATTTGGCATACATTGTAAGGTCTTTTTTTTCTTCATTGTTTTGTTGGTTTAGGGGACGAAAGCCAAAATCAGCATTAAACAAGGACAAACGCAAAACTGGAGAAGAGGGAGGTTGTGCTGTAAGACGCCACAGAAGGGATCACTTCAGGGACTGGGGCTCTTCTCTCATTGTGCTAATGGGTAAAACTCTCATGCAAGGAAGGAAACCGTGCGTCTGTGTTTTTGCAGGATTTCATAACTTGTTCTTTCATCCAGCTAGGCTAGGCGCCAAGGGTGCTCATACCTAAGGCGTGCTTCGTTTCCATAACACACAGTGCAATGCGCCTCACTCATTCCTTCCAGCACTGGCTTCACACACTGTGATGGAGTCTTACTCATGCCTTGGCAAAAAGTTGAGAAAAAAAAAAGGCAAGCGATCACAGAAATAGGTGTAAATAGAGATAACGAAAGAGGTCCTGAAACCTTTAGCTGATCCAAAAGTCGCAAAGAACAAAGAGAGAGACTTTTATAGAGGAGAGGAGGGACAGGGGAGATGCGATACAGATGTTTAAATATTTGAAAGGTATTGAGTAAACCAGGGGCGTAGCCAGACACCCAATTTTGGATGGGCCTGGGCCCAAGATGGATGGGCAGAAGAACTCCACCTTGTCCTACAAGTGATTTGGTCTCTCCGTCTCTCGCCTGCATGCCATACAGCCTCTTAAACATCCACCCCTCCCCTGTATACCTTTTAAATAGCAGATTTTCACCAGCAGCGAGCAGCAGCTAATACACACTGCTCACATTGGACCCACAGCCTTCCCTCCAATGCAACTTCCTGTTTCCGCATAGGCGGGCATACATCAGAAGGAAGGCTGTGGGGCTGGTGTGAGCAGTATGTATCAGTCGCTGCTCACTGCAGGCGAAGATTTGTTTTATTTATTTATTTTATTTATTGCATTTGTATCCCACATTATCCCACCTATTTGCAGGCTCAATGTGGCTTACATAGTTTTATTAACATTTTTTTTGTTACATTTGTACCCCGCGCTTTCCCACTCATGGCAGGCTCAATGCGGCTTACATGGCATTGTCATTGCAAGGTGACATTTACATTTAATGTTGTGCAGAAGTTACATGAGGGTGAAAGAAGAAGGAGAGGAGTGATTTAGGTAGCTATAATAGATGAGTTATCTTAATTGAGTGGATTGTCGTGTGGATTATTGTGGCTATTAGTTCTCATTGTATGCCTTGCTGAAGAGATATGTCTTAAGAGATTTGCGAAAGATAGTTGTTTCACCGATTGTTCTCAGGTCTGTAGGCAGTGCATTCCACACTTGCGTGCCCAAGTACGAGAATGTGGTCGCATGCGTCTGCTTGTACTTTAGTCCTTTACAACTGGGGAAGTGCAGGTCGAGAAATTTGCGGGATGATCTTGTGGCGTTTCTTGGAGGTAAGTCTACAAGATTTAGCATGTAGATTGGGGCGTCTGTGTGAATGATTTTGTGTACGATCGTGCAGGTCTTGAACGTAATGCGTTCTCTAAGTGGGAGCCAGCGAAGCTTCTCTCTCAAGGGTTTTGCACTTTCATATTTAGTTTTTCCAAATATGAGTCTGGCGGCAGTATTCTGAGCAGTTTGTAGTTTTTTGATAGTCTGTTCTTTGCAGCCCGCGTACAGTTCATTGCAGTAGTCCAGATGACTTATTACCATTGACTGTACCAGGGTCCGGAAGATGCATCTCGGGAAGAAAGGTTTTACTCTTTTAAGTTTCCACATAGAGTAGAACATCTTTTTCGTTGTGTTTTTCACATGGTCATCAAGAGTGAGGTTTCGATCAATGGTGACTCCAAGAATTTTCAAGTTTTTTGAGACCGGGAGAGAACAGTATGGTGTTGTTATGGTAGAGAAGTGTTTTGTGTTATGTTGTGATGTGAGTACAAGGCATTTGTTTTTTCTGCATTTAGTTTTAGTTGGAATGCATCTGCCCAAGTGTGCATTATTTGGAGGCTTTGGTTGATCTCGTTGGTGATTTCACTTAGATCATGTTTGAACGGGATGTCGAATTGTGACATCATCTGCATATATGTGGGGGTGGAGGTTTTGATTGGCTAGAAGTTTGGCTAAAGGTATCATCATCAGGTTGAATAAGGTTGGCGAGAGGGGGGATCTTTGGGGAACTCCACATTCAGGTGTCCATGGGGGTGATCTATCTGCGTTCGTTGTTACTTGGTATGATCTTGTGGTCAGGAATCCTTTGAACCATTTGAGAACTGTGCCTCCTATTCCGAAGTATTCTAGTATATGTAATAGTATTTCATGATTGGCCATGTCAAAGGCACTGGACATGTCGAATTGTAAGAGGAGTATGTTGTTACCAGTTGCAATTGTTTGTTTAAATGAGTTCATTGCGGATACTAAAACAGTTTCGGTGCTGTGATTTGATCGAAATCCTGATTGAGAGTCGTGCAAAATTGAATGTTTATTTACGTATTCCGTGAGTTGTTTCATCACTATGCCTTCCATGAGTTTGGTTGTAAGTGGGATAGATGCTACTGGGCGGTAGTTGGTTAGGTCCATTGTGCTTTTCTTAGCATCTTTTGGTAACAGAGTAAGTAGGATGTTTCCCTTATCCGTGGGGAAGAGCCCATTCTGAAGTCTGTAGTTGACGTGGATCGTGAGGTCTGTTTTGAAATGTTTGGGTGCGGATCTTATTAGATTATTAGGGCAGATGTCTAGTTTGCATTGCGATTTGGCATATTTCTTGAGCCAATGTGAGAGTTCATTTGATGAGATCGTGTCAAAGTTGGTCCATGATCGATCTGCTGGGTATTCCTCGGATTTTGGGTCTAGGCATTCAAGGATATTTGCGTAGTCCGTTGAATTAGTAGGTATCATGAGTCGGAGCTTTATGATTTTTTCTTTGAAGTAATTTGCAAGGTTAGTTGCTGCTGGGGTATCTGTGTTGTTGGATGTAACCGTGGTGGTGTTTAAGAGATTATTTACAAGTGTGAAGAGTTTGTGTGTATCCTTGTAATTTGGTCCTATTTTGGTTTTGTAATACGTTCTTTTAGTTTGTCTGATAGAGTATTTGTATTTTCTTTGTAGCTATGCCACAGGAGTACACCTTTTTCAGATTTGGAGAAGGGGTTGAAGTAGAGGACATGAACAGAGGCTGCAGGGTGCTAGACTTAGGAATAACATCAGAAAATACTTTATGGAGAGGGTAGTGGATGCCTGGAATGCCATCTCAGCAGAGGTGGTGGGGGAAAAAAAACAGTGATGGAATCAAAAACGCATAGAATAACAGCAGGCCACCCAATCTTCAAAGTGATTTAAATGGGCAGGAGAGGTTCCACCCGCTTAAGTCGCTCATGGCCATTCAACTGCTGATATTCAGCGGCATTTAACCGGGCAGTGCCACTGAATATTGGCTTTACCAGCCATGTGGAGAGTGAGCAGGTTAGGGGCAGAGGTGGGGAGGAGCTGGCAGTTATGTAGGTGCCAGCAGAATTCAGTGGAAGAACTCGCATAGCTAACAAGGCAAATTTAGAACAGTTTCGAAGCTGTCCTAAATTTGGCTGGTTAGCTATGCGGGGCCATAGCTGAATATTGGCCAAGACTTGCATAAAAAGAAAAGTGCCCTGTGCTTCTCCCAAATTCCACCCCTCCCCCCCAACCTCTTGCATACCCCCTGCAAGGGTAGGTCCCCTCCCCCGCAATACTAGACCCCTCCCTTCAAAACCCCCTACCACCAATCAGGATAGGCACCCCACTGGCCTACCTAGTGGTCAAGTGGGGTGACAGGATCAAGAACGAAGCCCACTCTCTCCTGCTCCTATTATCTGGCTTTCTAAAATGGCTGCCATGACCTCTTGCGGCAGCTTCGTGGTACTACCGAAGCTCCACATTAGAGGTTGTAGCACACATTTTGGAGACAAAACAAACAACAAAGAAGAAAAGACTTTTGCGCTATACAAAAGTAAACCAGGAACAGCAAAGGAGACGAGCAGGCAATGACTGAAGAATCAAGGTGTGGCTGTAGAGATTTTTGACCTGCCAATAAAACCTCTACAGCCACACCTTGATTCTTCAGTCATTGTCTGCTCGTCTCCTTTGCTGTTCCTGGTACGTGTTTTGAAGAGCCAACCACTAAGGGCAGGAGTGAGTGGGCTTTGCTAGTACTTTATTAGAGAAAATAGGGGCCCTTTTACTAAGCAATGTAAGCGTCTACATGCGCCAAAATGGAGTTACCGTGTGGCTCTTGCGGTAATTTCATTTTTGGCGCGCGTCCAATACATGCATCTGAAAAATATTTTTTTATTTTCAGGCACACGTAACAGACGCGCACCAAGTGGTATTTGGCACGTGTAGGTCATTACCATTCGGATTCTTTACCGCTAGGTCAATGGCTGGCGGTAAGGTCTCAGACCCAAAATGGACGTGTGGCAATTTTGATTTTGCCATACATCCATTTTTGTCAAAAAAAAGGCATTTTAATCCTCCACTCTTGTCTCTTTTTCTTCCGTTGGCCTCCTCCCTCTTTTGTTACAGCTCAGTTTCCTATTTAGAAAATTTTATTGGAATGAAATTTGTACCTCTGTGGCTAAAATAATAAAATCAAGCCCTTCATGCATAAGAAGATGTCTAACCCCTCTCCCCTTCAGGGCTGGTCTTAGCAACTGCAGGGCCCTGTGCAGACCAGTTCGCTGCCCCCCCCCCCCCCCCCCCCAGTCCCACCAGCCCCGCCCGCCCCTTGTTGACAAGATATGTTTTAAACATTTTCTTTTATTTCAAATAAAGACAAATCAAGCAAAACTTGTATACAAAAACTAATTCAAACATGAAAAATTCTATACTAGGAAACCTTTGGATTTAAAAAGCAAAACCATGTGCACGCAAGGACTAGATAAATGAATTAAAATGAATCCCCTTAATATGTAATACTTGGTAGCAATAATGAAACCGTGATTGAATATTCAGATAGTAAGCAGCCTGAGCCAACAGATTTATTTTCCACTGAACATAATTAACTTTGTATGAACTTGGCTGCTAATAGTGTGCTGAACTGGACAATGTTGGAACATTTAGCCACACCCTTTTACCAGCCATGGCGCATATAAACAGTAATCATTGAAATCATTACACAAGAGAAGAAAAATAACTTGGGGGGTTTTTTCATTATAAATAATTTCTGTAAGCTGTTACAGCTCCAGTATACCCAAAATGACACAAACCAAATTAGCATACAGACTCTGCATGCAGCACAATACCAGAAAAATAGAACATTGCTATACATTGCAAAATAAGACAGCAGATGTAAATTCTGAAATTGGACATATTCCAAACACTAAAATGAAAATAAAATGATTTTTTTTTCTACCTTTGTTGGCTTGTGACTTTGCTTTCTGATCATGTTGGGCCCAGTCTCTGATTCTGCTGCTCTCTATCTGCTCCCTTAACTCCACTTCCAGGGCTTCCTTTCCATTTATTTCTTTACTTTCCTCCTTTCTTCTTCGTTTCTTGCCCTACATCCATAGGTAAAAGCTGGGTCTTCTGCGGACTTGACTGGAGGAGGTATAGAGTTGATCCAGCTTTAGCCTATTTTCTCCAGCCATGTGCAGTTTTTCTCCTCTTTTCCCTTTCCCTCATCTCTGTCAATATGCATCTCCTTCCTCTTTCTTCCCTCCCCTTCATCCATGTCCAGCATTTCTCCTCTGTCTCCTCCCCTCCATCCATGTTCATCTCACATCCTCTCTCTTCCCTCCCCTCAATTCATATCCAGCATTCCAACTCTCCCCTCTCCTCTCCTGTCCAGAATTTCTCCTCTCCCCTCCATCCATGTGCATCTCCTTCCTGTCTTCCCTCACTTCCATCCATGTCCAGCATTTCTCCTGCCCTCTCCTCCATCCATCCATAGCAACTATCCTCTCTCCCCTGCCCTCCCCACCTACCCATGTCCAGCAATTCTCCTCTGCCCTCCCCTCCCATCTATGTCCAGTGATTCTCCTTTGCCCCCTGTCCTCCCCTCTCATCCACATCCAGTGATTTTCCTCTGTCCCCTGCCCTCCCCGCCATGTCCAGCATTTCTCCTCTCTCCCCTCCCCTCCATCCATGTGCATCTCCTTCCTGTCTTCCCTCACCTCCATCCATGTCCAGCATTTCTCCTGGCTTCCCCTCCATCCATCCATGTCCAGCAACTCTCCTCTCTCCCCTGCCCTCCCCACCCATCCATGCCCAGTGATTCTCCTTTCCTCCCTGTCCTCCCCTCTCATGCACATCCAGTGATTCTCCTCTGTCCCCTGCCCTCCCATCCATGTCCAGCAATTCTCCTCTGCCCTCCCCTCCATATCCAGTGACTCACCCGCCCCAGCCCAACCTGTGCCCTCAGTTTTCCACAGCCCTCCTTTCCTTCCAGCCGCCCTGTGCTTAAAAAGGTGCAGTGGCAGCGAAAAAACAGGCTCGCCTCTAGCTTTTAAGCCTTCCCTTCTCTCTCAGTGTGCACTATGCCGCCTTCGCAGAAACCGGAAACAGGAAATTGCATCAGAAAAAGGCGGCACAGTGCTCGCTGAGAGAAAAGGGAAGGCTTAAAGGCTAGAGGCGAGCCTGCTTTTTCGCTGCCGCCGCTGCAACTTTTTAAACACAGGGCGGCTGGAAGGAAAGCTGCAGATCAAATGGCAGGGAGCGAGAGGAAGCACCGCGGGACCCCTGGAGGCGTGAGGCCCTGTGCAACCACTTCTGTCGCCCCTGCCTAAGACCGACCCTGGTCCCCTTTTACAAAGCCGTGTGGTTATACACTACCACACTGGCAGCCACTAGCGTGGTTTTGTAAAAGGGGGAGGGATAAGTTAATAATCCGAAGAGGTACTCACTGCAAGCCTATTTTATAAAGACAAAATAGGTGCCTATATGAGGCTTCTAGATCCAGCCCATCATTTGTCTCATTAAAATAAAAAAAAAATTCTGATATAGCTTGAGATATTTATATAGTAAACTCAGAGGAGTTCAAATGATCGAGGCTCGATCTCCATAGAGAGCTATGAAAACTGCACTCTTTTTCCATTGAAAGTTAAGGGATATCGCCCTATGGTCAGATACCAGGTTTGTACAGTGGATTTCTGAAGTCGTTTCTAAAGACATTTAATTTATTTCTTTGTAAAAACCTTATAACCTCCAATCGAAAGCAAATCAAGATAGTGTAAAATAAGACTAGTAACAATACAATAAAATAGCAGAAATTATGTTTGGAAAGAAGCAAATAGTCTAGATGTGAAAAGGTTTGATGAGGGGAAGAGAAGGAAGTAAATTCTTTGAGTTGGGTGTTGGAGTCTTCTTGGGTCAACCAGATCCAGTTCAGATATTATATTAAGCAGAGCAGATCAGGCTTTAAGATGTGAGACTTTAGCCATTGACTAATATTGAGGTCTAAAATTTTAAAAGCTGCCTCCGGACTTCATTCCAGAAGGTAGCTCAAGCAGATGTTAAGATTTAACAGTGACAGCTAGATAGAATCCCCTGAAGCAGCCTCGGTGAAATGGCTACCTGTTGGGATCCACCATTTCATAGATAAGCTAAGTGTCACTAAAAATCATTTGCTGCTTTTTTTTTTTTGTTACATTTGTACCCTGCGCTTTCCCACTCATGGTAGGCTCAGTGCGGCTTACATATTGTATACAGGTACTTATTTGTACCTGGGGCAATGGAGGGTTAAGTGACTTGCCCACAAGGAGCTGCCTGTGCCTGAAATGGGAATTGAACTCAGTTCCTCAGGACCAAAGTCCACCACCCTAACCACTAGGCCACTCCTCCACTGTTGCTACTATTTGAGATTCTACATGGAATGTTGCTATTCCACTAGAAGTCGGCCCTTGCAGATCACCAATGTGGCCGCGCAGGCTTCTGCTTCTGTGAGTCTGACGTCCTGCACGTATGTGCAGGACGTCAGACTCACAGAAACAGAAGCCTGCGCAGCCTTCTACATGGAATGTTGCTAGTGGAATAGCAACATTCCATGTAGAATCTCCAACAGTAGCAACATTCCATGTAGAATCTCCAATAGTATCTATTTTATTTTTGTTATATTTGTACCCCGCACTTTCCCACTCATGACAGGCTCAATGCGGCTTACATGGGGCAATGGAGGGTTAAGTGACTTGCCCAGAGTCACAAGGAGCTGCCTGTGACTGAAGTGGGAATTGAACTCAGTTCCTCAGTTCCCCAGGACCAAAGTCCACCACCCTAACCACTAGGCCACTCCTCCACTCCGTTTTAAGCTTTTGAAGTTTATGAAGCTTATGAATTTTTTTTGAAAAATGTAAATGAAAATAGAAAAATAAGAAAAAATATGGAGTAGTTGTTTCTAGAAGATTTTAAGTTAACTAGTGTGATCAAAGTTAAATGGCTGGTGGAAATGGAGGCTTTTTTAGACCAGTGATGGAGTCATCACTAAAAGTAGTTCTTTGAGGTCCAAAAAAAACTCTCTGTGATTTCTGAGGTCTTTTCCTCCCACCGTATGGCCTGGGAACATTTATCATTGCTGGGTGAACTTTTTGAGTGGACTTTGTTCCACTGTTGGAGTTACAGTTTCTGTTTTGACATTTGTGGAAGACTATTTTTGCCCAATTTTGGATTAAGCCTCCTATAACAAGAGATGTCGAGATTTCCCCCCCCCCCTCCCCCAAGCAGTAGCTGTCAAAGGAATTTAAAAAAATGTCAATTTATTTGGTATACCATAAATTTTCAGAAAGAAATCTAAGCAGTTTACAATCTATAAACTGAGGGAGAAGAAGAGAGCAACACAAATTAGCATAACACAAGACAGGGACAAGAGGATAGTGAGAGGAGAGATCTACGGCCGAAGAGAGGGGAGGGAAAGTACAGTAGGAGGCTTGGAACTGTCTCATTTGTACGGCAAAGATCATAAATTGAAAATACTGGTAGTTAGCTCCTTTGACCCAACCACAACATGCTCTAACCCACCTGCCCTCTGCATCCCTTCCGGTGGATCGAATCGTTGTAGCCAAACCTCTGTGAAATGAAATGGCTACCTCATTCTTTTTTGTGTCAGGGCAAATGAGTATATACAGTACTCTACCCAGTCCCTTTGTCATTTTTGGACTTCCGTACTGCCTAAAAGTTTCTCCTGCTACAGCAGCTTGGAGGTATTTGAGGTATGCTAATATTTTGGTAGGTTTAACCTTTGATCATTGAGAGAAATGATTTTTCAAGTCAACCATTTCAAGGACAATAAAAAGCACTGATTAGTTATGTCCAAGCGATGTTCCAACTGTTCATTATGCCGCACGTTATACGTACTCACGCATGCATGCCGCATACAAACAAAAAGGAAACCAAGGCAAAATCTCATAAACACAAATGCATTCAACATGAAAAGCAATCAAAACAACAATACACAGCACTGTAGCAGGACTTCCATATCCACTCCTTACCCTAGCTAAGATCATTTTCACACACCTTTCTGACTGCACTTTCAACTTTTTAAATAAGCTATTCCTCTTGTTATGTATCTAATTCCGGTTATTCTACCATTATCTGTCATTATGCTCCACCTGTGCCTACACCCTATGCTGTCTATTAAGATGATTAATTGGGCATTGTGTCGACATCGTGAGTAGCGTGGATGGGGCATTTTTGAAAGGACATCCAAGACAGAATAGGCATGTCCACATCAGAACGTCCCAAATGGACGTCCATCTCACAAGTATTTTCAAACAGGAAATAGGTCAAGATTTCCTGTTCAGAAATACATGAGATGGGTGTCTTGTGTACTGGAGCCATTTTATAAACTGGAACATCCAAATTATGAACACAGGAAGACAAGGGACATGGATGTCTGTATGGCAACATTCTTAGAAAATAGCTACACAGACTTCCATACAGAGCAGAGGAGCAGTGGTGGTTAGTACAGTGATGTATAAACCAAGGGACCCAGGTTCAAATCCCACTTTAATTCTTTTTTTTTGTACCCTGCGCTTTCCCACTCATGGCAGGCTCAATGCAGCTTACATGGGGCAATAGAGGGTTAAGTGACTTGCCCAGCGTCACAAGGAGCTGCCTGTGCCGGGAATTGAACTCAGTTCCTAAGGACCAAAGTCCACCACCCTAACCACTAGGCCACTCCTCCACTGTTGCTACTATTTGAGATTCTACATGGAATGTTGCTATTCCACTAGCAACATTCCATGTAGAAGTCGGCCCTTGCAGATCACCAATGTGGCCGCGCAGGCTTCTGCTTCTGTGAGTCTGACGTCCGTCAGACTCACAGAAACAGAAGACTGCGCACGTACGTGCAGGACGTCAGACTCACAGAAATAGAAGCCTGCGCAGCCTTCTACATGGAATGTTGCTAGTGGAATAGCAACATTCCATGTAGAATCTCCAATAGTAGCAACATTCCATGTAGAATCTCCAATAGTATCTATTTTATTTTTGTTACATTTGTACCCTGCGCTTTCCCACTCACGGCAGGCTCAATGCGGCTTACATGGGGCAATGGAGGGTTAAGTGACTTGCCCAGAGTCACAAGGAGCTGCCTGTGCCTGAAGTGGGAATCGAACTCAGTTCCTCAGTTCCCCATGACCAAAGTCCACCACCCTAAACACTAGGCCACTCCTACACTAATTTTTTTGTTTTTTTGTAATAGCCCTCCAGGAACAGGAAAAAATCCTACTGTACCTGAATGTACACCACTTCAATAGCCTTCAGGCTTTCAGGTGGCTTATATATTTAGGTACAGTGGGTACTTTTCTGTTCCTGGAGGACACACAATTAAAAGAAAATTAAAAAGAGTCAAAGTGGAATTTGAACCTCGGTCCCTTGGTTTACAGCACTAACCACTAGGCTTGCCCCTCTACTCTGCTCAGAATGCCCATAATACCTGAAGCTGTCCTAAAGCCTGTTATTCCTTTCTAGTTTCACTTTCAGGGGAGAAGGAGGGGGACAGCACCCACTAGGGGTTTAAGGAGCTGCTCAATCAGAGTATCAGGTGATTTGGGCTTGGATGTTTCCTTCCCTTTGGTAATTGCTGTTGGACGTGCTGATTTTTTGCGCCCTTTCTAGTCCCACCCAAAACATACCCACAACACTCTCCCTTAGCATCAGATGTCCAAATCCTGCTTTTTCAAAATCAGGATTTGAACGTTTCAAGCACATGGACATCTGTTTCGGCATTTTTGCAAGTTCATATGCTTTGAAAATAAGTGCCATAATATGTCGTGTTGTTTGGAATACTTTTTGTTGATATTGTCTGTTGCCTATGTTTAGATTGATGTTGTACACTACCTTGTGTGAATTACTTCAAAAAGGTGGCAGTACATAAATCCTAATAAAATAAATTCAGGGATTCAGGATGTCAAAAAGGGCCTGTTCCGCCAGCCCCAGAGACTATAGTGGATATGTAAAAAAAATTTGAGAAAGCCATCCAAGCTAGTATATAATTTCCCCTTTATGGAAGAGAGAAATTGGTGATTACTGATAAAGACACATCAAGACATATGGTTTATAGTTTATTAGATTTGATAATACCACCTTTCATAAGAAACAGCAAAGCGGTTTACAATTTAAAACATCTGGAAGCAGAAAAGAACTACATCAAAATTAGGACAGAGAAATGTAAGCTCCAGGGAACTTTCAGTCAAGACAGTGGTTCCCAAACATGGTCCTGGAGGCACCCCAGCCAGTCAGGTTTTTGGGATACCTATAATGAATGAGAGAGATTTGCATGCACTGCCTCCACTGCATGCAAATCTATCTCATGAATATTCATGGTGGATATCCTGAAAACCTGACTGGTTGGGGTGACTCCAGGATCAGGTTTTGGGAACCACTGAGTCAAGAGATAATCAGGATAGTTGAAGGCAGGAGTTCTCAACCCAGTCCTAGCCAATCAGATTTTTCAAGATACCCACAATGAATATGCATGAGATAGATTTGCATGCCCTACCTCAATTCTATGAAAATCTCTCTTATGCATATTCATTCATGGGCATCCTGGAAACCTGACTGGTTAGCTGTGTCCCAAGGAATGGGTTGAGAACCCCTGGTTTAAGGTGATAGGCAGTAGTGAATGAACTCCAGAACGCTGTAACACTCAGCACCATGTCTGGTCTCCAAACGCTAGGTTGAAAAGATGGGTTTTAAGTAGCACGTTTGATTTGAGGAAGGAGAGTTCAGTGCAGGTTATTGAAGGAACCGAGTCTCAGAGAAGAGGACCTATGACATAAAAAGTGCTCTGGCACATAGAGTTCAGCCAATCACGCGAGATAGTGGGGGCCAAAAAGAGCCATCATGGAGTGAATGAAGAGCTCTTGCCAGAGTATAAGAGATGATAAGCAAGGAACGATAACCAGGAGTACCAGAATGAAGGGCCTCATGATGGTGAGGATTTTAAATTAAATACAGTATTTTACAAGGAACCAGGGATGTTTGATCATAAGTACATAAGTAATGCCACACTGGGAAAAGACCTAGGGACCATCGAGCCCAGCATCCTGTCCACGACAGCGGCCAATCCAGGCCAAGGGCACCTGGCAAGCTTCCCAAACGTACAAACATTCTATACATGTTATTCCTGGAACTATGGATTTTTCCCAAGTCCATTTAGTAGTGGTTTATGGACTTATCCTTTAGGAAACCGTCTAACCCCTTTTTAAACTCTGCCAAGCTAACCGCCTTCACCACGTTCTCAGGCAACAAATGCCAGAGTTTAATTACGCGTTGGGTGAAGAAACATTTTCTCCGATTTGTTTTAAATTTACTACACTGTAGTTTCATCACATGCCCCCTAGTCCTAGTATTTTTGGAAAGCGTGAACAGACGCTTCACATCCACCTGTTCCACTCCACTCATTATTTTATATACCTCTATCATGTCTCCCCTCAGCCATCTCTTCTCCAAGTCTAGTGGTGTATTAGGATTGAATCTTGTTGCTTGAGTAAAGACATGGAGGTCTCTATTTTGAATAGTCTGGATGGTTTTATGGAGTAGTGAGGTAAGTGAGCTGTTCTGTCCCCAGCAGCGTTATACTGATCTTTATAGCATAGCTCTAAAATGTGTTTAATGCCTTTAATGCTATTCTCACTCCGTAGGACTTTAGAGCTTCAGTTACTTCCTGCCATAATATGTGAGCAATGCATTGTGTGTAATGTGGTCTCATATGTACTATAGCCACCATGCTTATCTGTATAAGCTTCACTACTTGGTCTTTTCTCCTGAAAAGACCTCCTCTTTCGCTCAGCCAAGCTTCAGTCCTCTGTCTACCTGCTGTTATTTCCAGATTATCACTATTATCTTTGCTCTGATAGGTCAGCAAGGATATGAACTCTCTCTCCAATCAAGGACCTACCCTATGACCTCCTCTGTAGCCTGGTCTCAGGTTCTGTCCCCTATTGATCCCTTTACCTCGCTGTCTGGCCTTGTAGGTGTTCTTCTTGGTCCCTCTGTCCCTGGGAGCTCAGACACTTCCATCTTGCCTTAGAAGCATGTGCTTTTCTACTTCCGAGGAGTTGTCTTTTTACAATATTGCACAACTCAGACTCTCACCTCTGAAACTACCTTAATCTACCTGCCAATTCTCTCACTTCTGCAACAAAATCTTTTCTCTTCAAAACTTCACCTCCACCCACTGTTGCAGCATTCAAAACTACGAATCTCTTGCCTTAGGGTGACAAGCTTCTGAGAATCTACAAACTGTGAGTAAATTAGCTACATTTACTCAATAAAATAAATTTCAGAAAAGAACAGAGACTTCATATGTGTGCTGATGTGCGAAGGTTATACTGCCTGGATATTAAAGCATGTGTCCACTTTAAGAGAATATTACACTTTAAGAGGGCCAGGAAAACAAACATATACTGTATTACAATAGTCAAGTCAAGAAATGACCCAGTGCATAAAGAAGAGTCATCTGGGATGAAGAATCTAGATAAGAACATACTGCATGAAACTGATATAAAACTGAGAAGCATGATTTGGCAAGAGGAAAAATTTGAGACTTGAAGGACAGGTCCCGGTCAAGTTGGAATACTAAATATTTAAATGTAGTTACCATGTTAGTAAATTGTTGAAGGGTAGAACAATGGGAGTTCCATTCAACCACATGCCAATGTTTTTTGTGGGATTGAGAAGATGATTTCCTGAAAATCAAGTAGACATCATTCAAGCAGTGTTGAGCATTGGTGATGTTTAGGTAGAGGGAGTCAGTGTAAGCAATGAGTAATACATTGTACGTGTAGTAGTAAGCACTGACACCATGTTCCTGTATAAGTGTGCCAAACAAGCTTTAAAAAATGCTAAAATATACTTCAGTATGATCTGCCAAGTAGGAAAGAGTGGAACCAACGGTAGACAGTACCCGTGATGCTGATGTAGCTCATCTTCCAGTGTTTCCACAAAATTTTGTAACTCAGCCTGTTGGTCAAAGTGGCTTATTACATTGCTTCAGATAATCCTCATTCTTGTAGGAAACAGTAATCTGAATTGCACTCCTAGAGACATTAACTTCAGATGCAGAGCTAAAATTGCTTTCTTTGAAGACCAGTTGGTTTTGCCAGATCAGGAACAATAAAAACCTTTTTGCATCTACCATACTTGGGGCTTTTGTTTTGGCTATGTTAGAATCTAGATGACCTGCAGATATCTAAATACTTTTGGGACTATAGGCCGTGGTTGCATCTTGCCAGGCAAGAACTGTAATGGGGTGCAGTGGGCCCTTTCAAGCTTCAAAATTTGACCTGGCATCCTCACTATTATCTAAACTACATTGGCAACCAATCAAAGCCAGAATCATCTTTAAAACATGTACATTCATCTACAAAATTATCTATGGCATGAGCCCAGATTACATGATGAAGCTGGTAGATTTATCTACCTTCAATATGTCCTCTAGATCAAGAAACTATCTCATGCTACATTTTCCTAGTTATAAAAACATCGGATATAAATCCATATTGAACAGAGATTTCTCACATACAGGTTCAAAATGGTGGATCATCATTACTAGTGAAATAAAAAGGATTACCAACTTATCTAATATTTCACAAATTTCTCAAGGTATTCCTTTTTAATAAATTTCTGCATTGTTATACAATTGAACTAAACAGCAAATGTTCTTCCTGAGATACATCTTCCGTACCCTGGTACAGTCAATGGTAATAAGTCATCTGGACTACTGCAACGCACTGTACGCTGGCTGTAAAGAACAGACTATCAAAAAAACTCCAAACTGCCCAGAATACTGCAGCCAGACTCATATTTGGAAAGACCAAATATGAAAGTGCAAAACCCTTAAGAGAGAAACTTCACTGGCTCCCACTTAAGGAAAGAATTGCATTCAAGATCTGTACGATTGTACACAAAATCATTCACGCAGAAACCCCAATATACATGCTAAACCTCGTTGACCTACCCCTCAGAAACGCCACAAGATCATCCTGCAAATTTCTCAACCTGCACTTCCCTAGCTGTAAAGGACTAAAATACAAGCTGATGCATGCCACTACCTTCTCTTACATGAGCACGCAGTTATGGAATGCATTACCCACAGACCTGAAAACAATCAACGAAATAACCATCTTTCGCAAATCCCTGAAGACATACCTCTTCAACAAAGCCTACATTGAAAAGCGATAACCTATAACCTCACTAATCCACCTCACCAACCTACTCAGTTATGAAAGCCCACTTTCTTTAACTACCCTAATCACTCCCTTCCTTCTTCTCTCTTCCCTACTTAGTCTCTGCACAATACTAACTGTATCTGATATCCTGGAACGACAATGTTAATAAAACTATGTAAGCCACATTGAGCCTGCAAATAGGTGGGAAAATGTGGGATACAAATGCAATAAATAAATAAATAAATGATATCTTTGCTAATTTCCAAAATCTGTTAATGTCTTCATACTTGTAAAAAAAATATATTGAATGCATTTCTAGTCTTAATTATTGTAAGCCACATAGAGCTGAATAATTAACATTCAGATTATGTGGGATATAAGCATTCATAAATGAAAATGATGGCCTGATCTGGGGCTCCGTCTCCATTAATAGGTGTCATCTTTTCAGGTGATAGAGATTCATGTTTAGATCACTCTGCAGCAGAAGGAAGAGCAAAAGTCCCTTTGCTTCTCTTCAATTTGTTATCAGACATATTCAGACTGATGGACTGATTGGTATGGTGACATTGAGTGCATTGGAAGGTGTTATTTACTTATTTTGCAAAACGTAAGAGTCTCTTGGGGAGTTGGCATTTCAGGCAGCCATTTCCTTAGAACTTCTGAGTGCGCCCTCCCTCCCTCCCCCCCCCCCCCCCCCCCAAATATTCATGTATTTTAATTGGTTCTTTACAAATGATTTTAATGTACTGGTTTTACTTTCTTGTTGCTGCCGCCCTGCATTCAGTGGGCAAACTTTCTCGAAGTAGTCAAAAGTCACATACACAACAGAAGCTGCAATCTAGTCCAGGCTTTGACTGAATTAAAAGTGAGGGGGTCAATATTCAAAGGCACTTTTGCAGTTAGCAGATTTTGGTGTCATTCGCAAAGAGGCAAATCTTACCCAACAGCCCTTCCACTATATCATTTTCCAAAAGTGCAAAGACTAGGGGACACTCCATGAAGTTCCATGGTAATACTTTTAAAAAAACAAATAGGAGGAAATAATTTTTCACTCAATGAATACGTTAAGCTCTGGAATTTATTGCTGGAGGATGTGGTAACAGCGGTCAATGTATTTAGGTTTAAAAAAGGTTTGGCCAAGTTCCTGGAGGGAAAGTCCACAATCTGCTCTTGTTACACATGGAGGAAGCCACTGCTGTTCCTGGGATTGCTAGCATAGAATCTTGCTACTCTTTGGGATTCTGCCAGATACTTGTCATCTGGATTGGCCACTGTTGGAAGCAGGATACTGAGCTAGATGGACCTTCAGCCTGACCCAGTATGGCTATTCTTATGTTCTTATATAAAATTTTAAAAAGAATCAAAGGATTGATCCCTGCGGCACCCTTTACCCAGTTTTTGTTATTTAGGTATCATTTTTGACTCGTCCTTGTCCTTCATACCACAAATTTCTTACATAGTAGATGACGGCAGAAAAAGACCTGCACAGTCCATCCAGTCTGCCCAATAAGATAAACTCATATGTGTATACCTTACCTTGATTTGTACCTGTCTTTTTCAGGGCACAGACCGTATAAGTCTGCCCAGCACTATCCCCTCCTCCCAACCACCAGCCCCGCCTCCCATCACCGGCTCTGGCACAGACCGTATAAGTCTGCCCCCCACTATCCTTGCCTCCCAACCACCAACCCCTCTTCCCCCCACCTGCTCCGCCACCCAATTTCGGCTAAGCTTCTGTGGATCCATTCCTTCTGCAAAGGATTCCTTTATGTATATCCCACGCATGTTTGAATTCCGTTACCGTTTTCATCACCACCTCCTGCGTGAGGGCATTCCAAGCATCCACCACTCTCTCTGTGAAAAAATACTTCCTGACATCTTTCCTGAGTCTGCCCCCCTTCAATCTCATTTCATGTCCTCTCGTTCTACCGCCTTCCCATCTCCGGAAAAGGTTCGTTTGCAGATTCCAAAATACTGCGATTTGCTTAATTTGCTGTACACACCGTTATGATCACACTTCATCATTATTACAACAGTAGCATTGGTTATCGGTCCAGCAACATATCATTTATAAGGTTGCTACCTTAACGTTTAAAGCTTTTCATGTAGGTTCACCTAACTATCTCTCTTCTCTTACTATTTCTCATTCTCCAGCCAGAGCCCTCCAATCGGTTAACGATCATTGTCTGATTCTTCCAAGTCCAAAATTTGCTTACTTAGAATCCTCTAGACACTGTGCTATTTTCTCTCTTTCACCCCATATCTGGAACAATCTCCCACTGGCCCCCTGTAGTACCACTTCCTTCAAGCGGTTCAGGTCTAAACTTAAGACTTGGTTATTCTCACAGGCTTGCGGAATACCAGCAGCCTAAGGTTTGCCGTCTACCATTATCCTTCCTTTTGTCTCTGTTGCTTTTATGATGATTGCTCCACCTTCACCTGTTTCCCTCCCCCACTTGTTGTCCATGTCCGAGCTTTGTGTGAATGCTTGAACTTTTCTATCAAAATTGTAGTTCCTTTTCTTTTTCTATTTGTTTTTAGTATTTACACTGCTTAGTCCTGCTTGGTCAGTTTTAGCGGTATAGAAAGCATGAATAAACTATAAACCGCCCAGAATACTGCCGCCAGACTCATAGTTGGAAAAACTAAATATGAAAATGCAAAACCCTTAAGAGAGAAGCTCCACTGGCTCCCACTTAGGGGAGCGCATTACGTTCAAGATCTGCACGATTATACACAAAATCATTCACGCAGACGCCCCAATCTACATGCTAAACCTCGTAGACCTACCTCCAAGAAACGCCACAACAGCATCCCGCAAATTACTCGACCTACACTTCCCCAGTTGTAAAGGACTAAAGTACAAGCAGATGCACGATACTACATTCTCGTACTTGGGCACGAAACTGTGGAATGCACTGCCTACAGACCTGAGAACAATCAACGAAACAACTATTTTTCGCAGATCTCTAAAGACATATCTCTGCAACAAGGTATACAATGAGAACTAACAGCTACACAAATCCACCCGACAACCCACTCAGCCACGATAACTTACCTACTATAACTACCTAATCACCCCTTTTCTTCTTCCTTCTACCCTTACCTAACCTTGGCACAATATTAAATGTATCTGTCACCCTGCAATGACTTTGCTAACAAAACTATGTAAGCCACATTGAGCCTGCAAATAGGTGGGATAATGTGGGATACAAATGCAATAAATAAATAAATAAATAAACAAACCACTGGCTTCACCCTTATCCTCAGAGTGAACGCCATTTACCACTATACTTTGCTGCCTCCCGTTTGACCACTCCATCAATTTTGGGCCCGTATCGAAAGCATTCCGTTTATTTATAAGTCACCTATGCGGAACTGTGTCAAAGGCTTTGCTAAATTCTAAGCAGACAACATCTGCTCCTCTGCCTGGTTCCAACTCTCTGGTGACCCAGTCAAAGAAATTAATCAGATTTGCCTGACAGGACCTGCCGCTAGTGAAACCATACTGTCTCAGATCCTGCAGTCCACTGTTTCTTTGTTTTGCTTTGTCTTTTTTTAATAGGAAGTATAATTACAGTTCTAAGAAATGTTCTTGTAACAGGAACAGATGGAGAACAATACAGAATAACAGGACAAGAAAAAAGGAAAATAAAGCAGTATCCTCTTTTACCAGTGTTTCCATTAATTTATTCATCACAGAGTCATACTAGTTGGCTTATAGTTCCCAACGTCTGCTTTCGTGGAGAGGGGTATCCGTGATATCCAGCTTTCTCCTTTTTATCTCCCTCGCCTAAGTCAGCTGACGCTGACAGAAGGATCACAAGCAGCTGCTGCGGGGCCTTGCGCATCTATGCATTCTTAAGGCCTGCGGGTCTGCTGGCTCCCACCCCTTAAGCACATGAGGATAACCCTACTAGTCAGGCCAATGGTTCATCTAATCCAGTATCTTGTTTCCAAGAGTGGCCAATCCAGGTCACAAGTGCCTGGGCAGAATCCCAAAGAGTAGCAACATTCCGGAATCACAAAGAGTAACAAGATTCTGGAATCCCAAATAGTAGCAACATTCCATGCTACCAGTCCCAGGGCAAGTAGCAGCTTCCCCATGTCTATTTCAGTAGCAGACTATGGACTTTTTCTCCAGCAACTTGTTCAAACCTTTTTTAAAACCAGATACACTAACCGCTGATACCACATCCTCTAGAAGTGAGTTCCAGAGCTTAAAAATCAGACAAAAGATTGCAAATTAATACTGTCAAGTACTGAGCATGATGTAAATAGGAGCAACAAACATAGTTTGAAATGTCTATATGCGAATGCCAGAAGCCTAAGAAATAAGATGGGAGAGTTAGAATATATTGCACTAAATGAAAAATTAGATATAATAGGCATCTCTGAGACCTGGTGGAAGGAGGATAACCAGTGGGACACTGTCATACCTGGGTACAAATTATATCATAGTGATAGGGTGGATCGAATTGGTGGAGGGGTAGCATTGTATGTTAAGGAGAGCCTTGAATCAAATAGATTGAAAATTCTGCAGGAAACAAAACACTTCTTGGAATCACTGTGGATTGAAATTCCATGTGTAAAGGGGAAAAGGATAGTGACAGAAGTGTACTACCGTCCGCCTGGCCAGGATGAACAGATGGATGCAGAAATGTTAAAGGAAATTAGGGACGCAAACAAACTGGGCAACACGATAATAATGGGTGATTTCAATTACCCCGATATTGACTGGGTACATGTAACGTCAGGGCACGCTAGGGAGGTAAAATTCCTTAATGAAATCAAGGACAACTTTATGGAGCAGCTGGTACAGGAGCCGAAAAGAGAGGGAAAAATTCTAGACCTAGTCCTTAGTCGAGTGCATGATCTCAAGCGGGAGGTAATGGTGATGAGGCCACTTGATAACAGTGATCATAATATGATCAGATTTGATATTAGCTTTGGAGTAAGTTTAACCAGGAAATCCAATACGTTAGCGTTTAACTTTCAGAATGGAGACTATGATAAAATAAGAAGAATGATGAAAAAAAACCTTAGGGAGCAGCTACGAGGGTCATAAATTTACATCAGGCGTGGATACTGTTCAAAAACACCATCCTGGAAGCCCAAGCCAAATATATTCCGCGTATTAAAAAAGGAGGGAGGAAGACCAAACGACAGCCGGCGTGGTTAAAAAGTGAGGTGAAGAAAGCTATTAGAGCTTAAAAGAAAATCCTTCAGAAAATGGAAGATGGAACCGACTGAAAATAATAAGAAACAGCATAAGGAATGTCAAGTCAAATGCAAAGTGCTGATAAGGAAGGCAAAGAGGGACTTTGAAAAAAAAGATTGCACTGGAGGCAAAAACACATAGTAAAAAATTTTTTAGGTACATAAGAAGCAAGAAGCCAGCAAAAGAATCAGTTGGCCCGCTAGATGACCGAGGGGTAAAAGGGGCGATCAGGGAAGACAAAGCCATAGCGGAGAGATTAAATGAATTCTTTGCTTCGGTCTTCACCGAGGAAGATTTGGGAGTGATACTGGTGTCAGAAATGGTATTCAAAGCTGACAAGTCAGAGAAACTGAATGAAATCTCTATAAACATGGAGGATGTAATGGCGCAATTTGACAAACTGAAGAGTAGCAAATAGAAACATGACGGCAGATAAAGGCCAAATGACCCATCCAGTCTGCCCATCCTCTGTGACCCCTAATTCTTCCTGTTCCTACGCGATCCCACATGCTTATCCCATGAACAGTCCTCGACTCCACCACCTCCACCAGGAGGCCATTCCACGCCTCCACCACCCTTTCTGTGAAATAATACTTCCTTAGGTTACTCCTAAGCCTATTCCCATTATGACATCACAATATGAGCTCTGGTTACCAGAGACTGAAACTCTTCACACTAAGGGGGGAAAGTAAGCCAAGAATAGGACAATTGAGCCATTGTGACATCACTGATGAGGTTGGCTCTTAGGCATTGGTGGAATAGAAACATAGAAACATGACGGCAGATAAAGGCCATATGACCCATCCTCTGTAACCCCTAATTCTTCCTGTTCCTACGCGATCCCACATGCTTATCCCATGAACAGTCCTCGACTCCACCACCTCCACCAGGAGGCCATTCCACGCCTCCACCACCCTTTCTGTGAAATAATACTTCCTTAGGTTACTCCTAAGCCTATTCCCATTATGACATCACAATATGAGCTCTGGTTACCAGAGACTGAAACTCTTCACACTAAGGGGGGAAAGTAAGCCAAGAATGGGACAATTGAGCCATTGTGACATCACTGATGAGGTTGGCTCTTAGGCATTGGTGGAATAGAAACATAGAAACATGACGGCAGATAAAGGCCATGTGACCCATCCAGTCTGCCCATCCTCTGTGACCCCTAATTCTTCCTGTTCCTAAGCGATCCCACATGCTTATCCCATGCCTTTTTAAATTCTGGAACAGTCCTCGACTCCACCACCTCCACCGGGAGGCCATTCCACGCCTCCACCACCCTTTCTGTGAAATAATACTTCCTTAGGTTACTCCTAAGCCTATTCTCCTAGACCAGATGATATTCATCTCATTGATAGAATTGAAAAATGAACTGGCGGAACTATTGTTAGTAATGTGTAATTTATTTTTAAAATCGACTGTGGTACCAGAAGATTGGAGGGTGGCCCATGTAACGCCAATATTTAAAAAAGGTTCCAGAGGGGATCCGGAAAATTATAGACCGGTGAGCCTGATGTTGGTGCCAGGCAAAAAGATAGAGACTATTATAAAGAACAAAATTACAGAGCATATTCAAAAGCATGAATTAATGAGACAAAGTCAACATGGATTTAGTGAAGGGAAATCTTGCCTCACCAATCTATTACATTTCTTTGAAGGGGTGAACAAACATGTGGATAAAGGCGAGCCAGTTGATATTATGTATCTGGATTTTCAGAAGGCAATTGACAAAGTACTTCATGAAAGACTCCGGAAGAAATTGGAGAGTCATGGGATAGGAGGTAGTGTCCTATTGTGGATTAAAAACTGGTTAAAGGATAGAAAGCAGAGAGTAGGGTTAAAAGGTCAGTACTCTCAATGGGTAGAAAATGGGGTTCCTCGGGGGTCTGTGCTGGGACCGCTGCTTTTTAACATATTTGTAAATGATCTAGAGATGGGAGTAACTAGTGAGGTAATTAAATTTGCTGAGGACATGAAGAGGGGCCTAATCGAATGGCGGTGGCCATCTCCGGGGCCGGTGCCGTAAGTGGGCGGAGCCAACCGTATTTTCGAAAAAGATGGCCGGCCATCTTTTTCTTCGCTAATACAGTTGGGCCCGGCCAAATGTCAGAGCTCGCCAGGTTTGAGATGGTTGGCATCGGTTTTCGGCCATAATGGAAAATAATGCCGGCGATCTCAAACCCGGCAAAATGCAAGGCATTTGGTCATGGGAGGAGCCAGCAATTGTAGTGCACTGGCCCCCTTCACATGCCAGGACACCAACTGGGCACCCTAGGGGGCACTTCTAAAAATTATAAAAATAGCTCCCAGGTGCATAGCTCCCTTCCCTTGGTTGTTTAGCCCCCCAAATCCCCCCAAAACCCACTCCCCACAACTGTACACCATTACCATAGCCCTAAGGGATGAAGGGGGGCACCTACATGTGGGTACAGTGGATTTTGGGGGGAGGGGGGTTGAGGGCTCCCATTTACCACCACAAGTGTAACAGGTAGGGGGGGGTGGGCCTGGGTCCGCCTGCCTGAAGTGCACTGCACCCACAAAAACTGCTCCAGGGACCTGCATACTGCTGTCAGGGAGCTGGGTATGACATTTCAGGCTGGCATAGAGGCTGGCAAAAGAGGTTTTTTTTGGGTGGGAGGGTGTTGGTGACTACTGGGGGAGTAAGGGGAGGTGATCCCCAATTCCTTCCGGTGGTCATCTAGTCAATTGGGGCACTTTTTTGAGGCTTGGTCCTAAAAATAAATGGACCAAGTGAAGCCGGCCAAATGCTTGTCCGAGCTGGCCTTTTTTTTTCCATTATCGGCTGATGCCAGCCATGTCTTAACAACGCCTCCATCCCGCCTTCCATACCCTGCGGAAACGCCTCCTTTAACTTTGGCTGGCTCTGCGACGGAAAGCAGTTGGAGCCGGCCAAAATCGGCTTTCGATTATACCGATTTCGCCGGCTTCAGGAGATGGCTGGCGATCTCCTTTGAAAATAAGCAGGATAGTGACAACATCAGTTTCAACTTACTCAGGAAGTGGAGTGGAGGAGTGGCCTAATGGTCAGTGCAGCAGGCTTTGATCCTGGCAACCTGGGTTCCCCACTGAAGCTCCTTGTGAACTTGAGCAGATCACTCAACCCTCCATTGCTCCAGGTACGAAAACTTAGATTGTGAGCCCTCTAGGGACAGAGAAAGTACCTGCATATAATGTGCACAGCGCTGCCCTCTAGAGACAGAGAAAGTACCTGCATATAATGTGTACAGCACTGCCCTCTAGGGGCAGAGAAAGTACCTGCATATAATGTGTACAGCGCTGCCCTCTAGGGACAGAGAAAGTACCTGCATATAATGTGTACAGCGCTGCCCTCTAGGGACAGAGAAAGTACCTGCATATAATGTGTACAGCCCTGCCCTCTAGGGACAGAGAAAGTACCTGCAGATAATGTGTACAGCACTGCATATGTCTAGTAGTGCTATAGAAATGATTATTCGTAGTAGTAGTAGTAGTAGTAGTAGTAGTAAAGTGAAGCTAGTAGAAAGATGAATGTACCACTTGTCCTATTTGAAACACAAACTGGAGTCTAATACAACACCCAAGCTCTTCACAGGTAACAATACCTCAGATAGCCTGATCTCGTTAGGTATCTCAGGATCTAGTTTCCTGCCTACCAACATAAGCTCTGTTTTATCCACATTTAGTAGTAGCTGATTCTCTTTCATCCATCCACTAATTGTATCAAAGTATTGTTGGATCAGATCAACACATTCACTCCATCGTCCTTTCACTTGGGAAAAGTGGATTTTGTCGGCGTAAAGTCTAAAGACTACTCCCGACCTCTGGGAAGATCCTGAACAATCCACTGAAATGCTTTGTCAAATCCCAGTGAAAAAGAAAAAGGCCCTGGCCTTCTTTCAGATCTTTCCATGTGTTCTGTCAGAAGTTTTAACAAGAACCATGGAAAAGAAACTTAGGCACTGCATTTCTGACGAAAAAAAAAGAAAGTGACTTTTGAACCACGCCTCTGAAAGCAGATTTTGGTTGCGCGATGTTGAAGGAAATGAATGCCATCCCTTTCTCAGCTATGTTTGCTGTCGGAAAAGAATGTAATAGGGAATGACTTGTACTCGCTTCAGACACTTTTAATCAAAACAAGGAGGGCGACAGTGAGCTGTTTACGAGCCCCACTTAGTGCTGTGTTCTCTGCTTACTGTTTCAAGTAGGAGACCTGTGTCCAATCTTCTACCTCCTGGGATAGGCTCCTGCTCCATGAACTAGTTGGGATTAGATTGTTGTTGAAGTTAATCAGGGCTCTCAGGACGTTTTGAGCCAATTCATCAGTCACTGAGCGAAAATCAGCATTGCCACTAGAAACACAGGAGCTACCAGGCATAAGTACATAAGTAATGCCATGCTGGGAAAGACCAAAGGCCCATCGAGCCCAGCACCCTGTTTCCAACAGTGGCCAATCTAGGTCACAAATACCCGGCAAGATCCCAAAAATGTACAAAACATTTTATACTGCTTCTCCCAGAAATAGTGGATTTTCCCCAAGTCCATTTAATAACAGTCTATGGACTTTTCCTTTAGGAAGCCATCCAAACCTTTTTTAAACTCCGCTAAGCTAACCGCCTTTACCACATTCTCTGGCAACGAATTCCAGAGTTTAATTACACGTTGAGTGAAGAAAACTTTTCTCCGATTCGTTTTAAATTTACTACATTGTAGCTTCATCGCATGCCCCCTAGTCCTAGTATTTTTGGAAAGCGTGAACAGATGCTTCACATCTACCCGTTCAACTCCACTCATTATTTTATAGACCTCTATCATATCTCCCCTCAGCCGCCTTTTCTCAAAGGCGAAGAGCCCTAGCCGCTTTAGCCTTTCCTCATAGGGAAGTCGTCCCATCCCCTTTATCATTTTCGTTGCCCTTCTCTGCACCTTTTCTAATTCCACTATATCTTTTTTGAGATGTGGCGACCAGAATTGAACACAATATTCGAGGTGCGGTCGCACCATGGAGCGATACAAAGGCATTATAACATCCTCATTTTTGTTTTCCATTCCTTTCCTAATAATACCTAACATTCTATTTGCTTTCTTAGCCGCAGCACACCATTTGGCAGGATTGGCCAAATGGTCCATCAAGCAAACTGTTCTCTCTCAGACAGAATGCAGTCCGGATCACTAAGAAGAACCCAGCCTTAATCTACCTGGCTAATAACTGTTAATAGACCTGTCCAAACCTTTTTTTAAACTCAGTGGGCCTGATATTCAAAGCAGGTTAACCAGCAGGAGGTGCTCTTACCCAGATAATTAGCACCCATCAGGGCCAGTTCAGGATTTTCAGTGGCTTTATCTAGATAATGGTTCCGAAAGTCATTTTGGACCACCTCAGGGCTAGCCAGGGTGGTCTGGGGGTAGAACTAAGAGCCGGAAGATAGTCGGGTGCTGATCCCTGGATAACGCTCTGGGTCAGTTAGGACAGCACAGTTAAGCTGTGGCCCAGGGACGATTAGGCAGGCCTAACTTCCCCAGAAGTACCAATGCTGATTATCTGCAATTTCTGGATAACTTCTGACGGTCAGTCTATACCCAGATATTCAGCACCAGTATCTGGGTATCAGCCAACACTGAACATCTGGCAAGAACGTAGTAAATTTAAAGCAAATCAGAGGAAATATTTCTTCATTCAATGTGTAATTAAACTCTGGAATTCATTGCCACAGAATGTAGCAAAAGCAGTTAGCTTAGCAGGGTTTTAAAAAAAGGTTTGGATGGCTTCCTAAAGGAAAAGTCTATAGACCATTGTTAAAATGGACTTGGGGAAAATCCACTGCTTATTTCTAGAATAAGCAGCATAAAATGTATTGTAACTGTTTTGGGACCTTGCCAGGTACTTGTGACCTGGATTGGCCACTGTTGGAGACAGGATGCTGGGCTTGATGGACCTTCTGTCTGTCCCAGTATGGCCATACTTATCTACTTAAAACGTTTAAGATTCAAAATATACCAGGGACCTCAGAAAGGTCAGGAATTCCCGCAGCAGAGCCAACAGTGCCCATTCCATACCGCCGAAACAGCATGGAAAAAAAAGCTCTCCAATGCTCAGAGGAAACGATATGCACACTGTAAAAGCAAAGGCAACGAGAGGTTGACTGCTTTGGTTGTTTTTGCTTTAGAAATGGACCGCGACGCAGTCTTAAGACTTTCATTTAGACATTTAGAATCTACTTTTTTTGGATCTAAAATAAGAAAATTCCCTGATATGGCTAGAGAGACCCAAAAAAGACGTAGTGCTTTTTTAGCACTACGTCAGAGGACTCTGGCACTTGGAGCAAATTATATGTTAAAATTTCCTTGTATATGTAGAGTATCATATCAAGCCAAATCATTTCAGTTTTTTGATCCTAAACAGTTCGAGGAGTTTTTAGTTTCAAAAGAGGATGTGAATGTAGTAGTAGGATTACCAGACCATACTGTATGATATGCTTAGGGAAGGTTTACTTGGTAACAACAACCCCACTGTAACAATTTTGTCTTTTTGGTTTTTTTTTTTTTCTTTTCCTTTCTTGAATCCTATTACTTTATATTTCTGGTCGAAAGTAGAGTGTAAACATTTCAATTGTAATAGATATTAGAGATATTGTAAATTTTCTCATATTGTAATCTTCTCTTGTGAGTTGTTAAATTTGGATGAAAATTATAAATAAAATATTTAAAAAAAAAAAAAAAAAAAGCAAAGGCAACGGAGTGAAATTGCTTACCTGTAATTAGTGTTTGCTGTGGACAGCAGGATAAGTTAGTCACACGTGACATCAACAGTGCCAAATTCCAGATGGCTCCTTAGCTAAAACTAGAAAATGTTTTGCTTCTACTGAGCATGTGTAACCTGAACATCTTGCAGCCCTTGGCCCAGATCTCATGCTGAAGGGAGGCTGAGGGCAAAAGCGGAGCCAGGTTGAAGGCGCGGAGGGAGCGAGAGCGGACTTCCGCACTCGCGCGTTTTAAATGCAACACGTTAAGTAAAAAAAAAATAGGCACCGGCGGAAATCCATTTGGGGGAGCGGCCGCTCCCCTGGCGCCCCCTCCTAGCTACACCACTGGCTGAGGGCACACGCTTCTGAGGTTGCAGCTCATAAACCTCTTGAGAACACAGCAACAGGATTGCAGGGTTTGGGCAAACCAAGATCCACCTGCTGGGGGGGGGGGGGGGGGGGGGCTGGCACCAGAGGCTCATGCCCTTCTTTGGTCCCTCTTACCTTCCTAATTGAGACAAATCCTACACCACACAACACAGGAGGAAACTCAAGATACTTCAGTGTTGTCTTTTGTAAGAACTTGGATTATATTCAATGAAATAAGCATTCACAAGTAGGTCAGATCAGAAGAATGCAAGGCAGACTTACAGGAAACAGTTATTAAACTCATAAGTTATATACTAAAACAATCAAGCCCACACAATGCAGCAGTTAGGACAACGAAAACTGCTCTTGTAACCTATATTTAGCAAGGCCGATGCAGTCCCTGGAAAATCCCACCGGTTGTTAGTCAGAGCGAGTTAACAGTTAATCACTCTGTCTGGTGCAAACACTGATATTTACTGGCACTTACATGCATACATAACATACAACATAGTAACATAGTCAGTGACGGCAGATAAAGACCTGTACGGTCCATCCAGTCTGCCCAACAAGATAAACTCATTTTACATGGTATGTGATACTTTATACCTGGGTTTGATTTGTCCTTTCCTTTCTCAGGGCACAGACCGTAGAAGTTTGCCCAGCACTGTTCTTGTACTAAAAGTTCTGAAGATTCTGGAATCCTAAAGAGTTACAAGATTCCGGAATCCCAATTAGTAGCAACATTCCATGTAGAACCCCAAAGAGTAACATAGTAACATAGTAAATAACGGCAGATAAAGACCTGTACGGACCATCCAGTCTGCCCAACAAGATAAACTCATTTTGACATTTCGTCCTTTAGATTGTAAGCTCCTTCGAGCAGGGACTGTCCTTCTTACCTGCACTCTTACAAACAGCCCACACAACACAACAACGCTGACCAAACTCTAAACCGCCTGCCACCCACTCCCACTAAAGCAGCATCAACCCTGTCACACTCTGTCTCACTCTCTCTGTCAAACACACACACTCACACATTCACTCACTCCCTATCACACAGTCACTCTCACACACACTCTATCAAACATACACACTCAGAGGAAAACCTTGCTAGCGCCCGTTTCATTACAGTCAGAAACGGGCCTTTTTTACTAGTAGTAAATAACAGCAGATAAAGACCTGTACGGACCATCCAGTCTGCCCAACAAGATAAACTCATTTTGACATTTCGTCCTTTAGATTGTAAGCTCCTTCGAGCAGGGACTGTCCTTCTTACCTGCACTCTTACAAACAGCCCACACAACACAACAACGCTGACCAAACTCTAAACCGCCTGCCACCCACTCCCACTAAAGCAGCATCAACCCTGTCACACTCTGTCTCACTCTCTCTGTCAAACACACACACTCACACATTCACTCACTCCCTATCACACAGTCACTCTCACACACACTCTATCAAACATACACACTCAGAGGAAAACCTTGCTAGCGCCCGTTTCATTACAGTCAGAAACGGGCCTTTTTTACTAGTAGTAAATAACAGCAGATAAAGACCTGTACGGACCATCCAGTCTGCCCAACAAGATAAACTCATTTTGACATTTCGTCCTTTAGATTGTAAGCTCCTTCGAGCAGGGACTGTCCTTCTTACCTGCACTCTTACAAACAGCCCACACAACACAACAACGCTGACCAAACTCTAAACCGCCTGCCACCAACTCCCACTAAAGCAGCATCAACCCTGTCACACTCTGTCTCACTCTCTCTGTCAAACACACACACTCACACATTCACTCACTCCCTATCACACAGTCACTCTCACACACACTCTATCAAACATACACACTCAGAGGAAAACCTTGCTAGCGCCCGTTTCATTACAGTCAGAAACGGGCCTTTTTTACTAGTAGTAAATAACAGCAGATAAAGACCTGTACGGACCATCCAGTCTGCCCAACAAGATAAACTCATTTTACATGGTATGTGATACTTTATACCTGGGTTTGATTTGTCCTTTCCTTTCTCAGGGCACAGACCGTAGAAGTTTGCCCAGCACTGTTCTTGTACTAAAAGTTCTGAAGATTCTGGAATCCTAAAGAGTTACAAGATTCCGGAATCCCAATTAGTAGCAACATTCCATGTAGAACCCCAAAGAGTAACATAGTAACATAGTAAATAACGGCAGATAAAGACCTGTACGGACCATCCAGTCTGCCCAACAAGATGAACTCATTTTGACATTTCGTCCTTTAGATTGTAAGCTCCTTCGAGCAGGGACTGTTCTTCTTTGTTAAACTGTACAGCGCTGCGTAACCCTAGTAGCGCTCTAGAAATGTTAAGTAGTAGTAGTACATAGTATGTGATACTTTATATGTATACAACAGGTACTTATACCCTACAAAGCAGAGAATGATACGGGGACAGGGACAAACTTTGTCCCCGTGTCATTTTCTACTTTGAAGCCTGTTAATGAACTGGACCCGCTATTTATGTTCGAGCGATGCACGCAATGATATTTTGAGGAAAAACAAGAAAACATGCTGGCCGTAGCTAGCAAAATTTGCATGGGGGCTCCTGTACATTCCTGCTACCAGCACATCTTCTAAGAAGATGAAGTCGCTCATTTTTATTATTCTATTTGTGATTTATAAACAACAGTTGCACGGCATATTGTTCCTTTTCTGATCTGAGGCAAAGGTGCTAGAAAGAAACAGGTGGACTCGGTGAGCATTCTTGAGCGATGGAAGGAGCAAACAGCGAGTGTGATGGGGTGTAGGGAATTGCGACAGAGGAAAGAGATAAGGGAGAGCCCAGATGGTGGGTAAGACAGAGAATCTTAAACCAACCTCTGTAATGAACAGGCCGCAAGCCAGTGTAGTTGAGAAAGAGGAAGAAAAAAATATAATCCCAGCGCAATAGCATTGCAGAAGACGCGAGCAGCAGAGTTATAAAGTGTGTGAAGGCAGCGGAGAAGATAAGCAGAGATACCACAGTAGACAGTGTTACACTAGTCAATATGGATGAGACCTTAGGTGACCTCCTGATTTAAACTGGCTCTGTATTTAAAGAGCCCAGAGCTTTAGGAATTTTTATTTATTTTTTGTTACATTTGTACCCCGCGCTTTCCCACTCATGGCAGGCTCAATGCGGCTTACATGGGGCAATGGAGTGTTAAGTGACTTGCCCAGAGTCACAAGGAGCTGCCTGTGCCTGAAGTGGGAATCCAACTCAGTTCCCCAGGACCAAAGTCCACCACCCTAACCACTAGGCCACTTCCACTGTTGGTGCTATTGGAGATTCCACTAGCAACATTCCATGTAGAAGTCGGCCCTTGCAGATTACCAATGTGGCCGCGCAGGCTTCTACATGGAATGTTGCTAGTGGAATAGCAACATTCCATCTAGAATCTCCAATAGTAGCAACATTCCATGTAGAATCTCCAATAGTATCTATTTTATTTTTGTTACATTTGTACCCTGCGCTTTCCCACTCATGGCAGGCTCAATGCGGCTTACATGGGGCAATGGAGGGTTAAGTGACTTGCCCAGAGTCACAAGGAGCTGCCTGTGCCTGAAGTGGGAATCGAACCCAGTTCCCCAGGACCAAACTCCACCACCCTAACCACTAGGCCACTCCTCCACTCCTTCTAATACACATTTGAATGTTTCATACTCGGATCTTAAGATTCGACCTCACGAATCCTGGGCATATTGCAGGCCCCTGATGCAGATGGCAAGCCAAAATGTGGCCACGTCAGGTCTTGTTTTAATAAACTGACTGTACCATACTGTGGTTATTGTACAACTATTATCATCATATAATATGTTGGACACTGCCTCTATGTATGAACACAAAAATGATAGAGTCAAGTAGCACCGTGGTTCTCAACCTAGACTGAAGCATAACTAGCTAACGAGGTTTTCGGGATATCTACAATGAATATACATGACATGATCTGCACACAATACAGGTGGTGTATTCAAATTTTCCCTCACGTATCTTCATTCTAGATATTCTGAAAACCTCAATGGGAGCGTCCTGAGGACTAGTTTGGGAACTAATGCTCTAGAAGCTCAGAGTTTTAAATGTACTTTTCTCTGTCACTAGGATCTCTCTCTCTCTCTCTCTCTCTGTCCCCCCCTCTCTCCCAAGAGTCATGCCTTGATTTTTGGTTAACATTTCTAGTTCGTTAGACCTTTTGGAAATTAGCAAAGTGACCTTCTAAAGCCACTAATTCTCTGACAGCTTCTCTCTGAATGCACAAGAGAAAATAGTGCTGGATTGTTCAGATTTGTTTTCAGTGACTTGCTGAGCTACTGACATCATCATCCACGGGATTTGGAAAAAGTGAAGGCGGGATAGGTTTGTTTGGCTGCAGGGATAGGTTTGTTTGGCTGCTTGTCAAAAGTTTCTGCATAATTACTGAAGTGTCTTATAGTGTTTTCTTCTCTTCTTCTCCCCCCCCCCCTCCAAAAAAAATAGCTCATTTGTATATGACCCACTAAATAAATCATGCAAATGACATAAATAAGAATCTGGCTGATTTCAGGGGTTGTCATTCAGTTCATTTAAAGAGAAATGAACCAACAATGGTCTCATACATTGGTGGCTGAACTTGGTCATAGAGTCCTGTCACATGAACACTTTTATCCACTGTATCCCTATAACAAACATACAGTAGTCCTTGTAAATCTGAAACATCTTACACAAGGGAGAGAGCTATATTAAGGAAAAACTTTGAAAAGAGAAGAAAGAGGAAAGCTCCCTGGTTAAAAGATAGAAAACAGAGAGTAGGGTTAAATGGTCAGTATTCTCAATGGAGAAGGGTAGTTACTGGGGTTACCCAAGGGTCCATGCTGGGACCACTGCTTTTTAACATATTTATAAATGACCTAGAGATGGGAGTAACTAGTGAGGTAATTAAATTTGCTGATGACAGAAAGTTATTCAAAGTCGTTAAATCGCGGGAGGATTGTGAAAAATTAAACTCTGAAGAGGTTGTCCCTCGCCACCCCCTCCTCCACTCCCCATTCTCCACTGCTATTATAGGGACTCATCTTAATTTTTCTGCCTGGTGCCCACTCGAAACCTAGCTACGCTACTGGTAAGAAGGTGAAATCAGTTGTGGAACTGAGAAAAAGAAAATGGCCTGAGCCAAAGAGAAACCGGTGATGCAGATGGAATTTGGCCCACATCTTGCCTTTTAAACAGAAACATGGAGTAGCTGAGATGCAAACAGAGCGGCACTAGTAATTCAAGTCTAGGTTAATATCACACTCGGAGGCAAAAGGAGTGAGGTGCTAGAAGTTTTTCTGTGTGGAAAAAACATTGGCTGGTCCTGGCGAGATCAAATCATTCTAGGGGCACCAAGGAGGCATAGAAAACTGTCCAGCTCTCTCACTGGAAAAGAATCAATTAAAACTAGGGAATGTCTACGTGCCAGAAACTATATGTGTAGGTCAATGATATGAAATAGTTAAAGGAAATAAAAAGAATCAAATTAATAGCAAACTGTTTTCCCTTGTAGAAGAATAATTACAGTTAATGTTTAAGCTGGAATATATAATTTGTCTCTTGCTTAAATACCTTGTGTCTTATACACATTCACAGAGGGCAGTAATACCCAGTCATTGTTCAGTATTGCTTTTATAAGCGAGTTGCTATTCAGGAAAAATAAATACATTTTTTTTGTTGGGGGGGGGGGGGGGAAGAATGTGAACAGTTCCCCAAGACCAGTTAGCCACACAAGCTGATGACCAATCAAATCACTCAATGCAGTAGATTTCTGACCAGGGCCAGTTCAATGTATGGGCCAGGTGAGGCACTGGCTTAGGGAACCAAGCCTCAACACTGCCTTACCAACACCCCTGCAGTGGCCAAGTCCCTGCTTCTCTGGTTAGTAGCAGGGTCTCCCACCCCTATGGATCCAGCACATCTTATCTCCCCCCTCCTGTAAATGAATCTTTTCCTTCCAGAGATTGCCAGCAGTGGTTGTATTCCACGCAAGACTGCCTTTCCAGCCCTGAAGCCTTCCCTCTGTCGTGTTCAGTCCCCTTTGATGTAATTTCTTGTTTCCACAGGGGCTGAATGTGGTAGAGGAAAGGCTTCAAGGCAGCTTTGTGTGAAACGCTACCATTGCTGGCAACCTCTAGAGGGGAAAGATGCATTTACAAGTAAGTTGGGGGTGTGTGAGAGAGGGGGAGATATTAAATATCAAACCCAGGGTGGAGGGGAGGGAGAGAAATATGATGGAATGGGACCGAAGGAAGGAAGGAGGAGACATGGAGAGATGTTGGGCTTGGCGCCAAAGGGGAAGGGAAGATAGAGGGAGAGAGGTTGGACACAGACCTAGAGGCAGAGGGGAGGGAGAGAGAGATGCTGGACAATAGAAGGAGGAAAGAGAGAGGAAGACAAATTGGACCCTGGGGTAAAGAGGAAAGGAAGAGATGTAGGATCTGGGAAGGAAAAGAGAGGGAGAGATGTTGGACCTGGGAGGGGCGAGAAGTGAAAATGCTGGACATGGGGAATATAAGGAGACTGAAAAGAGATGTTGGACATATTTATTTATTTGTTGCATTTGTATCCCACATTTTCCCACCTATTTGCAGGCTCAATGTGGCTTACATAGTGCCGTGAGGCGATCGCCTTCCGGTATGACAAATACAGAGTGATGATATGGTATAATAAGGTCCGCGTGCGACAGACTCATAAGGGAATAGAAAGGAGGAAGCGTTGTTATGTCCAGTTCAAGTATTATTATCGTTGTGTTGCAGGATTCAGGCATTTAAGTTGGATCGTTAGGGTATGCCTTTTTGAAGAAGATAGTCTTTAGTGATTTCCGGACATTTGGTAGGTCAGACGTTGTTTTCGTGGCGTTTGGTAGTGCGTTCCAAAGTTGCGTGCTTATATAGGAGAAGCTGGATTCATAGGTTGATTTGTATTTGAGTCCTTTGCAGCTTGGGTGGTGAAGGTTTGGGTATGAGCGTGTTGATCTTGTTGTGTTTCTAGTTGGTAGGTCTATGAGGTTTAACATGTATCCCGGGGCTTCGCCGTAGATGATTTTATGAACCAGAGTGCAGATTTTGAACACAATATGTTCTTTGATTGGGAGCCAATGCAGTTTTTCTCGTAGGGGTTTGTCACTTTCAAATCTTGTTTTTCCAAATACACGCCTGGCTGCGGTGTTTTGAGCAGTTTGGAGTTTCTTTATGATTATTTCTTTGCATCCCGCATAGATTCCATTGCAGTAGTCCAGGTGGCTCAGTACCATTGATTGTACCAAGTTGCGAAATATTTCCCTTGGGAAGAAAGGTTTTACTCGTTTGAATTTCCACATTGAGTGGAACATTTTCTTTGTGACAGATTTCGCTTGGCTTTCTAGCGTGAGGTTTCGGTCTATTGTGACTCCGAGAATTTTCAGGCTGTCTGAAACAGGAAGGGTGTAGTCTGGGGTGCTTATGTTAGTGGGTTTGTTTGTGTTGTATTGGGATGAGAGGATGAGACAGTGTATTTTTTCTGCGTTGAGTTTTAGTTGAAATGCATAAAACATATGGGAGGGAATGGAGTCAAAGGTATATGGAAGGCAGATGTTGGATCAAGGGGAATGGGGTTATATAGAGAGATGTTGGACACAATAAGGACATAGGGAGATGGAGGGAAGATAGCACTGAAATGGGGAGAAACTGGATATGAGGAGAGATGGGAAGAGACTGCAGAGGCTGCATATGGGGAGAGAATGCAGATGATAGAAACATGGGAGGTGGATATTGGGAGATAGAGAGGAGATTCTGGACATAGGAGGCTATAGAGAGAAGGAAGGAAGATACTGGACATAGTGGGGCAGCATATGAAGATGGAGGAGAGATGCTGGACATGAAGGGACAATGGGAAATGTTGAACACAGGAGCAAATGAGATAGAAGGGCACAAAGAGATGGAGAGGAGATGATGGACACTGGAGAACACATGGAGACAGGGGGATATAGGGAGATAGGAGAAGCTGGACATGGAGGGAACCAGATATATGGAGAGGAAATGTTGGGTAAGAAGGCATAGAAAAAATGGACAGGATATGCTGGACATTGAAAGGGGTAGGGAAAGAGTGCAGATGTTGGACATGAGAGGTGAGAATTGAGAGATAGATTAAATGCAGAACTCGGAGGACAAAAGTAGATGGAGGGAAGATGTTGAACACAGCAGGAGAGAAATAGGAGAAATGCTGAACAAAAGGAGAAGATAGAGAGAAGGTGCTAGATACAGGGAGAAAGGGAGGATGAGGAAGGGAGATGCTGGAGAGAGAGAGAGAGACAGGCAGGAATGTGAAGAAAACTTTTCTCCGATTCGTTTTAAATTTACTACATTGTAGCTTCATCGCATGCCCCCTAGTCCTAGTATTTTTGGAAAGCGTGAACAGACGCTTCACATTTACCCGTTCAACTCCACTCATTATTTTATAGAACTTTATCATATCTCCCCTCAGCCGCCTTTTCTCCACGCTGAAGAGCCCTAGCCACTTTAGCCTTTCCTCATAGGGAAGTCGTCCCATCCCCTTTATCATTTTTGTTGCCCTTCTCTGCACCTTTTCTAATTCCACTATATCTTTTTGGAGATGCGGCGACCAGAATTGAACACAATATTCGAGGTGCGGTCGCACCATGGAGCGATACAAAGGCATCATAACATCCTCATTTTTGTTTTCCATTCCATTTCCACTGTTGTAGAGCCTTCTTTGATATGCTGCCTGCCACTGACCTCTAGCGCTAGTCTCATAGTACTATCGCTAGGGGGATAGGGCTGCCAAGTGGCGAAGACAGGCCCAAAACAGGGCCGCCTAGAGTAAAAGCCAGGCCAGGGCAAACAATCTCAAGGAACCCCGTTCCTGCACACACCTGCTGTGCAGTCTCTCACGCCACCCCCACACTCTAACTTGTAAGCTATGTGCAGTGCACTACTCAGTCCAGCCCCCACACCTCGATTCCTGGCTGCCTCAGTGCTTAATCCCCAGCGACTCGCACCTGCACTCTCCCTCAGTCAATGGTCGATGATCGTCTGCCTTCCAGTTCTCTCCCGTGCTCGTGGTTGTGTGTGTGCCGGCTGGGACCCAAGCTAATGCATTAACTCCTCTACCCCCACAGATCCTTCCTGCCGTGACCCCTCCCATGGTGGAAACAGAAGTACATCAGGAAGAGGTAGGACGAGGCAGGAAGAAGGACCTGGCGGTGGCAGAGAAGACATAATGCGTTGACCTGGGTCCTGGCGGGTACACACGAGCAGGAGGAGCTACTAATGCAACCTGTACTGCCGTCGGCCTGGCCTGCCAGTGGAAGCCTTGCTGATGCTGCGGTGGCGGTGGACCCCCCCCCCAGGCCTGGAGGAATCTTGCCCCTCTCTCGGCGGCCCTGCTAGGGAGTTCAAGCCACCATATAAGGGCTTTTTTTCTCTTATATGGTAGGTTGAGCAACCTAGTGGTTCTCTTTGGAAGAAGGCAGTCACCAGGGCAGGAGGGACTGGGTATCGATTCTGTCCCTATTGCCCCGGGTCCCCAGGGGTGAGTCGGGTTTATGCAGGCAAGCAGGTTGGCTAGAAGGGAGCTGATGTGTGTTTGTGGGGTGGGGGGGGGGGGGGGGCCACTGAAGTAAAAGTTGGCTTCAGGCCCCATAATCCCTTGTTTCAAACTTTTTTTCTGACTATATGTAAGTACAAAGGATGGGTTCTCTCTACATTGTACTTTTGTTGTTCTTACCTCTGTAATAAAAATAAATAAATAACTAAACTGTACTTTGAGAACCAGTGAATGAGTTTCACTCCCCAGGTGCCCCACATAGAGCAGGCTTGAAGTTTGATTTATAGAATAACAAAGTGTGTTTAACCAGTACATTCATTTCAGCTGTAATGAGCAGATGATGTGGGATTTGTGTGGGACTGCGGCTTGTCTGCCTGCAAGTGTTTCCAGAATGGGAGAAAGCACTAGGACCCTCCCACTTCATGTTGGGCCTTGGAGGTGCCCTGAGGGTGACACAGGAAAGCCCTGCCTTGATGTGAATGGCTACCAGGCTGTTCCTTTCACCTGATGACCTTCACGTCCCGGTGCAGAGCTGTACTGTTGTGACCTGAAGAAACAAGGTCTGGCTGCTTGGTCGGCTAGAGATGAATGTGATACAACCTAAGGGCTTTATTGGTAAATACAATAAGACATTAGGTAAACCTTTTATATTTCTGCAAATACAAAACCATTAAAGGGTTCATAAGTTCAGCTGTGAATAGATCAATGTTTCTGGGAGTGGAAAGCAGGGCAGGCTTCTGCTGGGAATAATTTACAGCAAGCTGAAAGGCAACCTGTGTAAACTCCAGCGCCCCTGGCACATTGGGGACATGCTGTCCCTTGCAAGGCCTAGATGTGGCATAACCAAGGAAGGAGGAGAGGCAGGAAGTCGATTCGGCACCACTTATATGTGGTCTCAGGCACATATACTACAGTGCTGGAATCATCTTTCTCATGGTCTGAAACTTACCAGTACAGTCTGCAGAGACTCAGTAAAAGCCAAGGATGAAGGAAAAACGTTTTATTTAGGACACTACAATTCTAAGGATCACTTCCTTACCCTGGTGAAAGAAAGTCACATCCAACTGCTTATAGGCCTCTGTGAAATGTCCAAAATGAAACTTCATTTTATAAAAGCTTCATAGGCTCTCAGAATTATTCCCAGCCCGCACACAAATTCTTTTTCATGTATGTGAGTATTTCATAAAATAGATGCGTATATCACAATGTCAGAACTATGCTCCTAAGAACACCTACACCCACATTGCAGAAGTGGACGTGTAATCCTGCGGTACATCTACTTTTTACACATATGTACTTGTGTATAATTTTGTTTTCCTGGATAATTTACATCTGGAAATGCTTTATGAAGTTATCCCTACTGAGCCTCCTTATCTCGTTAAGTTATGGTCCACATGTTGAGTCACTCGGTCAGAAGAAATTGGGAATGCAAATGAGAACCCCATGTCTGGGATCTGTTTGTGGGTACTAGATCTCATCGCTGTTCCAGCGAAAAAGGTCAAGTCTTACACTTGAAGCTCTCACACTCATGAGCCTTTTCTCTCACTAATTAGAGCTTCAGTGTCCCACAGATTCCAATCACTGCTCGCACGAAATACAGCTTAAGAGAAGAAAAATCAAGCAGCCCTACCTCGAGGAAGGAACCACTTAACTATTTCTTGATTTATACACCAGATGCAACAGAAAAATCACACTCTTTGGGAGAGTCCATCCTTGGCACCTCTGCCATCAGAGATGAAGCTTGCAATAGAGAGGTCTTAAAGATTTACTTGATGAGATGTTCCCCTCCTACATACCAGGCAATGCTCGGAAGTTCATGAGAAGTAAATCTGGTGACAGGGAGACAAGATGTCCTACTCAATAAAGAGAGCCAAGAAAAAGCACTAAGAGCTTTCAAATTTGGGGCACAGATCCTTTAATCATAATTTGAACATCGATCTGTGTCCCAGTTTTGAAGGCTCCTAGAGCTTTTTCTTGGCTACTTAGGCTTTGTTCTGTACTTTGGACCCTCTACTCAATACAGATTCAAGGCTGTTGGGGAGATGTGGGATTACAGAATACCACTTCCCATGCTGGTTCTACAAAAATGGATCCTTTGCAGACTGAGACCATTCATTGAGCCAACAGGAATAATCTAGAAAAGTTGGAGAAAAAGAATCTTCCAGAGAACATGAGTCCCTTTTTCAGGAGTAATCTTGAAGGCTTGTGTACTACAAGATTGTTGGATTGCTCTTGTTGGTGCCATAAGAAATGTGACACATAAGCACTGCCACGCTGGGAAAAGACCAAAGGTCCATCAAGTCCAGCACTCTGTCTCCGACAGCGGCCAATCCAGGCCCCAAGAACCTGGCAAAAAACCCAAAATTTAATAACGATCAATGGACTTTTCCTTCAGAAATCTGTCCAGACCCCCTTTAAACTCAGCAAGGCCAGCTGCCGTCACTACCTTCTCCGGCAATGAGTTCCAGAGTCTAACTACGCGCTGAGTAAAGAAAAACTTTCTCCGATTTGTTTTAAACCTACCACATTCTAATTTCATCTTGTGTCCCCTGGTTCTATTATTGTTACAAAGCGTAAACAAACGCTTCACATCTGTCCGCTCTATCCCGCTCATTATTTTGTAAACCTCTATCATATCACCTCTCAGCCACCTTCTCTCCAGGCTAAAGAGTCCTAGCCGTCTTAACCTCTCCTCATAGAGTAGTCGTCCCATCCCTTTTATCATTTTTGTCGCCCTTCTCTGCTTACATAAGATCCAGTTTTCCCAAGGACCAAAACACTCTGAAGGCCACAGGACTGAATGGGAGAGCCTGTAACTAACAGAATGACTTGGCAGCTCAGCCAAAGAAAATAAAAGAGAAACAAGCCGGTAGTTGACTTAACGGCATACAAAAAAAAAAGACAAAGCCTACCTAAAACTCTCAGGATTTATAACCTTCTAAGACACACCCAGAACGCTACTTCAGTTGAATAACTTTACCATGAACAATTATCCAACTAAGTCATCATCTTCTAACCTAATGCAAAGAAAAATCATCTTTCAAAATCAGAATTGCTGATCTTAGTGCTTTGCAAACAAAGGAGAAAAAATATTCAGCCACAATCCAAACGTCAACTGTTAGAAAAGCCTGAAAAAGACCAAGGCTCAACGAGGACTGCCTAGGCTGGGAAGCTCAGACACTACATTATCACTGGATTATAAATTAGAACCACGGTGTCAGTCAACTTTTATCATTGATCCAGTGCTTTAGCTACGGTCTATCTCTGTCTTCCCTTCCACTCCTTGGAAACTTTAGAAGGAAGACTAATTATATTCTGAGCCATGAGAAGTGGATGCTCACTCTCAAAGAGAAAGTACTGAGAGCGCCATAGTTCATCAGAGACTAAGAATCCAAGGAAACCTCGGAAAGATAAGGTTGTATGTATTATCAGAAAAGACAAAGGTTCCTTAAGGAACCTCCATTAGGATCTTCCTTAACTTAATTTCATGATACAACCAAACTGAAATCTCACAATGGAGCAAGATTGCTTTCCGAGTACAGACTCTCTGTTATGGTCACTTCATCAGTGCTTGTCAGTGCATCATTTGAAAGTTTTTACTAGATTCCCTAACCTCAGGAGGCACACCTCACTGATATTCCCTTTGAAAGAAGAGCTAATGGAGGGACACCTGACTAAATAATTCTCTGTCTCTTTAATTATATCATTATTTTCCACTCAAAACCTCTCATCTGTGGAGCACTATCACCATCTTGTGGCCGGTATGCAGATTGCCAGATCCGTAGGATTGTGTGAGACTACTTTGCCCTGCAATGGCAGAAGGAAAGTAAGTCCATTTCGACTGGTTTATGGGGAAAATGGGAGGGGGAGGGAAGACAGTTAATCTGCAATGAACTTACTTGCCTTTTGCCTCTGAAATATTGGGGATCTTGAAGGGGCTATGCAGAAGTCTAACATATATTATAAACATAGTAACATAGTAGATGACGGCAGAAAAAGACCTGCACGGTCCATCCAGTCTGCCCAACAAGATAAACTCACATGTGCTACTTTTTGTGTATACCTTACCTTGATTTGTACCTGTGTTCTTCAGGGCACAGACCGTATAAGTCTGCCCAGCACTATCCCCGCCTCCCAACCACCAGCCCCGCCTCCCACCACTGGTTCTGGCACAGACCGTATAAGTCTGCCCAGCACCATCTCCGTCTCCCGCCACCGGCTTTGCCGCCCAATCTTGACTAAGCTCCTGAGGATCCATTCCTTCGGCACAGGATTCCTTTATGTTTATCCCACGCATGTTTGAATTCCATTACCGTTTTCGTTTCCACCACCTCCCGCGGGAGGGCATTCCAAGCATCCACCACTCTCTCCGTGAAAAAATACTTCCTGACATTTTTCTTGAGTCTGCCCCCCTTCAGTCTCATTTCATGCCCTCTACTTCTAACGCCTTCCCATCTCCGGAAAAGGTGAGCTTGCGGATTAATACCTTTCAAATATTTGAACGTCTGTATCTCCTTTCCTCCAAAGGATGTGCTTCTAGGTTAGATAAAGGCACTTAACTTATTTTTGAGCATAAGTGGATTTTCTTCTGCCATTGCAGGGCAGTGCTGCTTGAATCGCTCAAGAAAGACAGCCTATGTCACCAGTAGGTGAGATTCTGTGACTTTCAGTGGTTATAAAGACGTGTGTTGGTGGGAGGAGAGGAGTCAATGTTTCCAATGATAAAAATTTCTCTGACTGATCTGTCATCCTTCTGCTAGTCCTTCCCCCTCCCCCTCATACACACAGGGAAGCTCATGCAGAAAAAGCCTCATATAAATTAGGTGATGCCTGAAAGTACACAGGGTGCTGGTATGTGGTAGTTGTAGATTAGGTAGCTCCAGGGGAAGAGCAGAGTCGAAATTTACTCATGTTTTTTGTAAAATGCACATTTACTGCATATAGTAACATCTACGCCAGCTCCCAGACAGACATGAGTCAGCACCTATATTCTTGGTACTATTTCCATAGGAGTTGTGCTAATATTTTTAATTATTTTATTTGTTACTTTTGTATCCCACATTTTCCCACCTTTTGCAGACTCAATGTGGCTTACATTTTACCGTTAACGGCGTTAGCCAATTCCGGTCTGAACAAATACATGGTATGAATGACTACAAAGTGATAGTGTGGTAGAATGGGGTACATGTATGGTAGGTACAATTGGGGGGAACTTAGAGAGGGAGAGGGAGAGGAGAGGAAGAGTCAGGTAATGTCCGTTACTGTCTTTGGTTACATTGTGTCGCAAGTGTTTGGTATTTTATGTTGGGTCAGAGGGGTCTGCTCTTCTGAACAGGTCTGCCTGTAGTGCTTTCTGGAAATTTAGGTGGTCGGTTTTTATTGCTTTTGCTAATGCGTTCCATAGTTGTGCGCTTAAGTAGGAAAAACTGGATGCATAAGTGGATTTCTATTTGAGTCCTTTGCTGCTTGGGTAGTGGAGGTTTAGGTATGATCGTGTAGATTTTGTGGTGTTTCTGGTTGTTAGGTCGATGAGGTCTGTCATGTATCCCGGTGCCTCGCCGTAAATAATTTATGAACAGTCGTGCAGATTTTGAAAGTGATACGTTCTTTGATTGGTAGCCAATGCAGTTTTTCTCAGAATGGTTTGGTGCTGTCAAAACGTGTTTTTCCAAATATAAGCTTGGCTGCTGTGTTTTGGGTGGTCTGAAGTTTCTTTATGATTTTATCCTTGCATCCCGCATAGATTCCATTACAGTAGTCTGCGTGGCTTAGTACCATTGACTGTATCAGGTTACGAAATATTTCCCTTGGGAAGAATGGTTTCAGGCGTTTGAGTTTCCACATTGAGAAAAACATTTTCTTTATGGTGCATTTTGCTTGGGTCTCTAGTGATAGGTTACGGTTGATTGTTACTCCGAGAATTTTCAGGCTGTCGGAGATAGGGAGGGTGTATCCTGGGGTGTTAATGTTTGTAGGTTTGTATGTATTGTATTGGGATGAGATGATGAGACAGTGTGTTTTTTCTGTGTTGAGTTTTAGTTGGAATTCATTTGCCCATGAGTTCATGATGTTTAAGCTGAGCTTGATTTTGTTGGTGATTTCTGCCAGATCTTGTTTGTAGGGGATGTATAATGTAACATCATCAGCGTAGATAAATGGGTTAAGGCCTTGGGTGGATAAGGTCTTGGCTAGTGGAGTCATCATGAGGCTGAGAAGATCGGTGATAGTGGTGATCCTTGCAGTACTCCGCAGCCTGGTTTCCACGGTGGCAATGTATGTATTTTTGATTTCACTTGATAAGTTCTTGTGGTTAGAAAACCCTTGATCCAATTGAGAGTGCCACCACTGATTCCGAAGTATTCTAGGAGTCTTAGCAGTATGTTATGGTTAACCATGTCGAACACACTTGACATGTCAAATTGGAGGAGGAGAATATTCTTGCCTAATGCTATTTCCTGCTTGAATTGAAACCTTGCTAAATACTTCAATGACAAAATCGTACGCAAAACTCTACCTCAGAACAACATGGACATAGAAAACTTCATTAATGGCCTAGGCCTAGACCCAACTCCTAGTGAATACCCTGCTGACCGAATATAGTCAAATTTCGCTCTCCTCAGCACCAACACAGTTACTCAGGCAATTAAAAAATACTCCAACAACCATTGTCAACTGGACACCTGTGCCCTGTCCCAGCTACCTAATACAATCTGCCCCCCCATCGCTTCATAACAGATCTCACATCCCACTTAAACTTCATGCTTCAGCAGGGTATCTGCCCTAAAGAAAAAGGCAACATCCTGCTCACCCCAATACCAAAAGCCACCAAGAAAAAAAACAAACGACATTACTAACTACCGCCCAGTAGCATCTATCCCATTAGCAGTCAAACTAATGGAAGGACTGGTGACCAAACAACTCAATGACTACATAAACAAATTCACTATACTACAAGAGTCACAATCAGGATTTTGACCCCTACACAGCACCAAAACAGAAGCCCCTGCGTTGCTGATCTGCACGGGCAGGCTTCTACGTGGAATGTTGCTAGTGGAATAGCAACATTCCATGTAGAATCTCAAATAGGGAAAGGGAAATGGGACTTGACATACCGCCTTTCTGAGGTTTTTGCAACTACATTCAAAGCTGTTTACATAGTATATACAGGTATTTATTTGTACCTGGGGCAATGGAGGGTTAAGTGACTTGCCCAGAGTCACAAGGAGCTGCAGTGGGAATTGAACCCAGTTCCCCAGGATCACAGTCCACTGCACTAACCACTAGGCTACTCCTCCACTAGTGTCATTAACCTGTCCTAGAAGTGTATCCTATTCCTAGCACAGCCTCCTAAGGATTAAGCCCTAACCAGGTGGCAGCTAAATGTCTCGGTCAACCGAATGTAAACCCAAAATAAACGTGGAGCAACCTAATCCACATTCTACCTGAGTTTCTGCTGGTCCTAAGAGTCAATGATTGTATCCTTGCTTCAGAGAAATTATTTATCACCCAGTCAGTCACAGAGATTCTGCATCACAGGGGCCACTTCCACCAGAGTCTCACTGTGACACTGAATCATATGGGGGGGGGATTTCTCCCCCTACCCCACATCAATCACTGTAACATTGTGGCACGAGGAGCATTTTCTCCCGTGGAAGGCGTTTCAGACACTTTTTGGTTTTGTTTCACACTTTCACTTTGGCCTTGGTCACTTTTTTTTTTTTAATTTCTGTTTATTGATTTTATAACATAACAAAATACAAGACTGCAAAGCCAAAGTAGAGACTGTAAAACTTAGGTATGAACAAAATTAGAAGTACTTCTACTCTGCTATTGCCCCCATCTCTGTCTTTGGCTCAGCGGAATAACTGCTTTCAGTCATTGAGGTTGTTATCTGCTACCCGAACACCCACGTTGATATCCCCTCTCATGCCTGATCACGTTTTATTGCTGTCATTGCTCTCGGATTTGAACCTTCACCAATGGGTCAGTTTTCCAATGCACAAAGGCCGTCACATGCTGGACTTAGAATCTTGTTGAGAAATAACTATCATCTCTCCGTCCTATTAAATGGACTTGGGGAAAATCCACTATTTCTGGGATAAGCAGTATAAAATGTTTTGTACATTTTTGGGATCTTGCCAGGTATTTGTGACCTGGATTGGCCACTGTTGGAAACAGGATGCTGGGCTTGATGGACCTTTGGTCTTTCCCAGTATGGCAACACTTATGTACTATATTACTTCTACTAAGATTCCCTGGTTGGACTATATCACCATTCATTTCATGATTTCACTTCCTATCCCTGTCAATACTCTGAAATCCTACACTAAGCAATCCAGGTGTCTCGCTTATATTGATCCACATAGAATTTCCCCCGACCATTTCCCACCGGATTATGATGCTCTTAGTCTGGATGGCATGGCAGTTAGTCTACACTCCTCTCTCTCTCGCTCTCTCTCTCTCTCTTCTGCCTTAGATAAGATTGCATCTTTAAGGACTGTAAATATCCTACATTCAAGCAATAGACAGGCTTGGTATTATGGGGGCCTCTGTCTCTTGAAGAGACAACTCTGTAAAGCAGAACACGTGGCTAAAAACAAAATCTCAAGGATTATAATTTTCAGATAAAAAAGGCAAAATTTGAATACATTAGCAAGCGACTGGAAAAAGTGCAAAATCCCTTGGAAGAACTTTTTTCTCTCTTTCATAAATTAACTACGGCAAGGTCTGTTGACAATCGTACTCAACAGAATATTTTTCACCTGGTAGCAGAGGTCCTGGCAAATTTCTTTCATTACTAAAGTCCAAAACCTAGTGAACTCCTTGTCCGTTCCAGCTGTTACCCATCTTACATCATCTTATCCCCCTCCTTCTTCCACCTATTCCTCTAAATACACAACCTCGACCTACATCTTCCTCTGTAAACATTTCCACATGGTCATCATTTCAGTCTCAAACTTTAATATCGTTATCTAAAACTATTACAACAATGCACATCACTTCCTGTACATTGGATCCATTTATTTATTGATTTATTTATTCATTCTTATATCCCACAATTATCCAAAAACAAGTTTCAGTTCAATGTGGCTTACATCAAGCATTTAGGAGAGATTGCAGTGTTGTATTACATTTACAGACTGTTTGGATCATGGGGAACCTTTTATTAGCACGTGTGGTTAACCATAAAATTTCTTGAAAAGATATGTTTTTAATTCTTTTTTGAACTGAAGGTAGTTGGTTATGTTTCTTACGACTTTGGGTAGTGAGTTCCACCATTTGGAACTCAAGTAACTAAATCCTGCCGTATTGTGTTTCTGCAGTTGGGTAAGTGTAGTAGTAGGTAACCTCTTGATTCTGAACTTGTGTTTGTTGGTGATAGTTCTATCAGGTCTAACATATATTTAGGTGCCAAACCAAGAAAACAAACAGTATTTTGAGTATTAGAATGCTAGCTTTAAAAAATAGTCTAGCCTTAATTGGCAGCCAGTGGAGTTACTCTTTCGTACTTCAACTTTTTGAAGATTAGTATTGCTGCCACGTTTTGAATGGTTTACAATGATTTTGGCATGTGGTTTTTTTTTTTGCATCCTACGTATGCTGCATTACAGTAATCTAGTTGGGGTAGTATCAAAGATTGTACTATAAGACGTAATGATTTTCTGGGAAAGTAGTCTCTGATTATTCTCAATTTCCATAGAGTTTTGAAACACTTTGATATGACTGCTGAAATTTGATTTTCAAGAAATAGATGTTTATCAAGAATAATTCCTAGTATTTTTAGTTGTGGTTGAATTGGGTATGTCGTTTGGTCAATTGTGAAGTTTGGGTAGGAAGCAGGGTTCTGCGGGCTTGATAGAACCAGGAATTTGTTTTTGTCTCTGTTTAGTTTCAGTTTGAAAATTGTGGCCTAGTTTTCCATGAGGTTAAGACTTTTTTTTTTTTTAACCCTGTCCAATATCTCTGTGATAGTTTTATTAAAAGGTATGTAAATAGTGACATTGTCAACATCTATAAATGGGTTCAATCCCATGCTTTCCAATTTCTTGCTGAGTGGAGCCATCATGACATTAAATAGTATAGGTGATATTGGGGATTCTTATGGTACATTCAGGGATCCAGGAGTTTGAAAACTGGTTGGACATCTTTACTAGATATGATCTATTCTTTAAGAATCCAGTGTACCAAGCTACTACCATTCTACCAATTCCCATGTCATCTATCAGGGTCCACTACATCGAAAACACTCAACATATCAAATTGTAGCAGTAGAATTTTCTGGTCTTGCATATCAGTCTTCTGAATTTTATCATCAACATGGTGAGAATTCCCATCGAACTGGCTTACAATTCCTGAAGTCGATCTATTACCCAAAATTCTCTCAGTGATTAATACTAGCCTTTCTTCTGGTCTAATACCTGAACTCTGGAAATCAGCAGTAGTCCGCCCACTTTTAAAGAAACCATTTCTCAATCCACAAATCCCTGCCCACTATCGTCCAGTATCAGATTTGTATTTCATTTCCAAGATTGTGGGAAAAAACCTGCTTTCTTTCAACTACCAGCGTACACTGAAAAAATATTGGCCCTTCAGTCCTAGCAGCTGTATTAAATGAAATTTACTCTCATGTAGATAAACAGAAAGTAGTCCTCACTATTTCTTTTGATCTTTCTGCAGTTTTTAATCTGGTGAATCACAACCTCTTGCTGTCCCATCTTTCTTCTCTTCAGAATCTTCTACAACTATTGTAATCAAATACCTTTATTATAAATGATGTACCAAAATTCTCTATAAATTGTAACACATAATAAAACCCACCAACATACCACTCAAACTTAACCAACCTCACTTCATTCCACACTCAATCATACCACAGCATGAAATGTACATCAAGATCTTAATGATTCAAACAGGAATATCAAATGGTATGGATTGCAATGGCGATACGGAGAAAACCATCTAAATACTTGTCACAATGTTCTTCTTGTATTCAAAACTCCTTATCCCAATGTTCTTTTTATGTTCAGAGATCAACGTCTCAGTTCTTGTTATGATAACCCTCAAAACAAACGATCCTCAAGATGTAGCACAAACAGCTCTCACTGTTGAGTCACGCCTCTATAGTCGATTCATAACCACTTTAATGGGTTCAAACAGCGATGTTTTCCCCAGGTAACTCCACTGGATCACTATTCTCCCACTACCATTGATCAGTCCATGTCTTAATGTTTGCAGTCTATTGTAATCCACAGTAGATTATACCTAATGCGCATTCACTAAATGCCTCTGACCCTACTCAGTCTATGTTTCGCTCAACTGAGCATCATCAGGGGTCGGCTCACCTACAATGTAACAGAAATCATAATATACCTCATACTTTTCACCACATACTTTTCTTCTCTTGGTATAGGTGGAACTGTTCTGAGTTGGTTCACTTCCTTCTTGTCTAACAGATCATTCAGGGTAGCCACTAGTTCGTCCATCACGTCACCTTATCCTCTAACATGAGGTCTTCCTCAGTAGAAGAGAGTTTGCTTTTAAAAGATTTGATAGGGGTCCAATGAGCCCTGTGTTGTAAAAAGAAAAGTGAATGAGTAAAAGAGGAAGAAAGGGAGGTTCTAGGACCATCATCAATGGTCCAGAAAATGGACCATTGATGATCAGACAGCTGAGAGCCACTATCTGATTCTCAAGCTTTCTGAGCAGAAATGCAGAAGTGCTTTGAATTAGTTTGATGTAATTTATAGAAAAGAGAAGTGGTGAATGAAGTTGTAGGAAGAGATTGAAGGAAAGATTGGAAGGGGAGAGAATGTGATAGGTGTTTAATATCAAGATTTAGATGCTTCAATAGTTGATGTAATCTGTTTAATTAAAAAATTGTGAATCTGGTAATTGAAAGTCATGTTTTAATTGAACAAAACATTTATATTCTCCATTAGGAACAAGATGAGAAAGGAGCCAGATAGGGTTGGCCTTGGTCACTTTTAACATGTTAATCTACCTAACATGCATTAATTTGTAGGTTAGTTCTAGTACTGTCCAATTTGTGATTCAAATTGATTGTTTTTTTTCTACAAAATCGGATAGTTTGATTCCCCACGTGTACCTTTCAAAACTGTTGTTCTTTGGTGGCAGGGAGCATGAGCAGCCAGTGACATGACTCATGCCGGCCGCACAGCCTTCCCAGTAACGCAACTTCCTGTTTCCGCAGAGGCTGGAATACACCAGAGGGAAGGCCGTGGGGCCCAATGTCATTGGCTGCTTCTGCTACCTGCCAGTGAAGAACGACAGTTTTAAAGGGTGCTTGGGGAGGGGTGGGGGGAGGAGGCCTTGAACTGTTACTTGAAACAAACATCCTGTGCTGAGGTTATAAAGGGAAGAGCATCGGGGTAAGATTTTGTGTGGGGACCTCAGTTTTATTAGCAAGAGAGAATTTTCAAGCAGAGAACAATATAGGAGCTGTGTACGCCTGCTTCTCTCTTACAAGACCTTACAAGACCTTGCCAGAATAGTGTTTAATTTATGCTGCTTTAAATATTAGTGTGGGTTTATGGATTAGCTACCTAATGTTTTGGTTTTCTTCTGTTATTGTGGTAGATCTTATTTTATTTTATTTATTTATTGCATTTGTATCCCACATTTTCCCACCTATTTGCAGGCTCAATGTGGCTTACATAATTTTGTTAATAATGTCATTCCAAGATATTAGATACAGTTAGTATTGTGCAGAGATTAAGTAGGGAAGAGAGAAGAAGGAAGGGAGTGATTAGGGTAGTTATAGAGGTGGATTTTCATAACTGAGTGGGTTGTTGAGTTGAATTAGTGAGGTTATCGGTTCTCATTGTAGGCTTTGTTGAAGAAGTATGTCTTCAGAGATTTGCGAAAGATAGTTGTGTCGTTGATTGTTTTCAGGTCTGTAGGTAGTGCATTCCATAACTGCGTGCTCATGTAAGAGAAGGTAGTGGCATGCATCAGCTTGTATTTTAGTCCTTTACAGCTGGGGAAGTGCAGGTTGAGAAATCTGCGGGATGATCTTGTGGCGTTTCTTGGAGGTAGGTCCACAAGGTTTAGCATGTATATTGGAGCGTCTGCGTGAATGATTTTGTGTACAGTCGTGCAGATTTTGAACGCAATTCTTTCCTTAAGTGGGAGCCAGTGAAGTTTCTAAGTTTCTCTCTTAAGGGTTTTGCACTTTCATATTTAGTTTTTCCAAATATGAGTCTGGCGGCAGTATTCTGGGCAGTTTGGAGTTTTTTGATAGTCTGTTCTTTACAGCCAGCATACAGTGCGTTGCAGTAGTCCAGATGACTTATTACCATTGACTGTACCAGGGTACGGAAGATGTATCTCGGGAAGAACGGTTTTACTCTTTTGAGTTTCCACATGGAGTAGGAACATCTTTTTCGTCATGTTTTTCACGTGGGCGTCAAGAGTGAGGTTTCGATCAATGGTGACTCCAAGAATTTTCAAGTTTTGAGAGATAGGAAGAGAACAGTATGGTGTGATTATGGTGGAGAAATTGTTTTGTGTTGTGTTGCGAGGTGAGTACAAGACATTGTGTTTTTTCTGCATTAAGTTTTAGTTGGAATGCATCTGCCCATGTGTGCATTGTTTGGAGGCTTTGGTTGATCTCGTTGGTGATTTCATTTAGATCATGTTTGAATGGGATGTAGATTGTGACGTCATCACCTCCCCATCTCCCAACTGTGCACACACTTTGGGGTCTTAAGCGATTTTTGATAGATTTTGTTCTTGTTGTAACTGCAAAGGGGTTACTTATATACTGCTTAGTGGTTTATATAAAGAGGTTTTTTGGTACTGTCATTGGTGCTCTTTCCACTACAAAGTTTTCTTTTCTTGGATGTATTTCTTTAAAATTGCAAATAAAAAGATCGCAGTTATTGTCTAGTAGCACTTTTATTCATCTTTGAGAAATAAAATAGATTCTTCTTCTGCAGTATTATCTTCACTTTTCTTTCTAGAATTTGTGTGTGACAGTACCTACAACCATTGCATATAATTTATGTAATTATGCGCATGTTGTACAGAATATGTACCTAGTTGCTTTATCATATCTATGGACAGCTGATCATAATCAGCAACTGTATTTCAAAGAAAGATCTGATGCAACTATAGTTATTGTAATACTGAAACCCACTTTGCATAGATTCTGAGGTTGAAGAAAGACTTCCAGGTAATTACATTGACATTTTCCAATTGCCCTACCAATAGAAAAACCGTTTTCTCTCATCCTTTCCCTCCCAGTGAGAATAAACTGATATCAGACAGCTACTAAACACTGAATCATTTAACAAGCGAAGTGAGGGTAGCTCAGTGTTACCCAAATTGGTCCTGGAGTACCCCCTTGCCTGTCATGTTCATTGTGGATATCCTGAAAAACTGAGTGGCAAGGGGGTACTCCAGGACCGATTTGGGTAACACTGAGCTACCCTCACCTTGCTTGTTAAATGATGGGCAGTGAGACTAGTATGAAGTCTAAGACACAGCAGCTGTCTTTCAGCAAAAACAAGGCGAACTCATTTTATGTATCGCCAAATAAGCGAAGCAAATTCTGGATATATTCTCGATTTGTTTTTGTGTCCAGGATTTGTCTAAAATAATGTTCAATTGCTGCTGACAAACTATAAGGTGAAATTTGTTAATAAAACTATTGACTTCACATAAATATAACAACACACCTAATCTACTCATTTCTATAGTAGTTTTAAAAGAACTGAATCGAATCAAATTGAAAAATCAGTTCATATGTGCAGGGCTTTTTTTGAGGGGCTACTTAGGGGGAATGAGTACCAGCACTTTTTCTATTGTCTGCCAAAATTGACCCATGGACCCCCAAGTTTTAATGAAAGAGCTCAGGCTCTACACACCAATTCTGCCTTGTCATAGATTCTACGACTGGTTGCAAGGGGCCTGGCTATCGTGGGGTTGGTCCCACAGTGATAACCCCACCCTTGAAGGGTGGCCTGGAATTTGAGTACCTGCACCTTTTTCGCTAGAAAAAACACATTGCATATGAGTGAATCAAATCGAACCGAAAACCTTTTGACTGAATTGGACAGCACTAGTTAAATCAATTTTGCACGCAGCTTTATGCTGCAACAAACACAAGACCTTCAAAAACTGAACAGCTGTCATCACACGCTAACAAATGCCACAGGAATGCTGCTTTCCCTCAGCAAGATATTACTGGCTTACCCCCAGCAAGATACCAGCACATATGTACTGTCTGATGCCAAGTCTAGGAGAGCCCATGAATTATCTCTCACTGAATCTAACCGGCACACCTTACATTCCTTGAAAAGGCCAGGCCCATCTTTATGAGCAGAGCAACTGGGGAAGTTGACTGTGCCATGTTCTGCCGTGGCTCCCCAAGCCTCAGGTGATCAGCTTGTGCAGCCATAAACTTGAAAAACTGCCCTAGCAGAGAAGCCACACCAGCTCTGTGTAAGGGGGCCTCCACCCTAGAGCTGCTGATGCATGCACCTCCTCAGCTGCGGAGCACCCTCACTGCTCCATGATGAACCTTGGAAACAACTACACAGCCTTTACTGGAAAATTTCCATCTCAGATGAGAATGATATAGGCTATCCTTACCAGTAGTGAGTGCATCTTGCACTGGTCCCCAGCTATTTGAAGAGGTTTTCCCTGTAAGGGCTCATAAGTACATAACTAATGCCATACTGGGAAAAGACCAAGGGTCCATCGAGCCCAGCATCCTGTCCACGACAGCGGCCAATCCAGGCCAAGGGCACCTGGCAAGCTTCCCAAACGTACAAACATTCTATACATGTTATTCCTGGAATTTTGGATTTTTCCAAGTCCGTTTAGTAGCGGTTTATGGACTTGTCCTTTAGGAAACCGTCCAACCCCTTTTTAAACTCTGCTAAGCTAACCGCCTTCACCACTTTCTCCGGCAACGAATTCCAGAGTTTAATTACACGTTGGGTGAAGAAACATTTTCTCCGATTTGTTTTAAATTTACTACACTGTAGTTTCATCGCATGCCCCCTAGTCCTAGTATTTTTGGAAAGCGTGAACAGACGCTTCACATCCACCTGTTCCACTCCACTCATTATTTTATATACCTCTATCATGTCTCCCCTCAGCCGTCTCTTCATGTCTCATTTTTAACTTATTACACTTAAGATGTCGGTCTGCCTGTACACCAACGCTTAATTCTAGAGTTACTAAAAACCTTATCCAGCATTCTGTGACAGGCTTTTACGGTATCAAGACACATAAGAGAGAGAGAGAACTTGTTGTGAAGCCAATGCACTCCAATAACAGCTTCAAATCAGCTTTCATCAATTCAAAACTCCAGTTTCATTTTTGGTCAGGGCACAACCTTGGGTATTCCCCTCCCCTTGCTCAGATATGGACTGCAACTATCTTCTCAAAAACGCTACTCATTCTCATTTCCTCACTTGCGATCCTTTGATACAGTCACACAAAAGATGCAGTCGGAGGCGTGCACAGAGGAGTCTTAATAATGGGGAGCCTCTACAGTACTGCGACAGGAATTGAAAAAAAATAGGCAGAGAGCAGATGGACCTCAGGCTCCTTCTCCGAGGCTCCAGCAGTGGCCAAGTTCCAGAGGCTCACGTGCTCCGAGCCCCAGCGCTGTCAGGGCTTTTCCCCTCACATGCTTCTAAGGATTCTCTGTGCTTATTCTAAGCTTTTTGTTCTTTCCAGTCTAACAGATGTTGGAAAGAATGCGACTGCCGTCCATCTGTCTGTATGGGCAAAATAACTTTAATGAAATGGGACCAGTGAAAAGAACCCTTCGAGTTTAAAAACAGACCAATGTTTTTCTAGGGGACAAGCAGTTCCAGCTTCTGCAACATAGAAACTTTGACACGCTGAACCGCAGCGGTTAGGGGATGGCCTCATCTTCTCTTCTGTCCCAGTCACTGACACATAAACACAACACACACACACACACACTCTCTCTCTCACAGGGAATGGAAACACCTGTAGCTGTGGTACTCTGTGGTTTAAATGTGAAATCCATCCTGAAATCTGTTGTCGGTGACATCTAATGGTTTCATACATTACTCTGCTCTTGGTTTAATTTTGTTCTTCTTTCAAAGCAATGGAAAAAGGAAGGCGAAGACACCGAGAGAGGCTGGGAGGAAGCCCTGCTTTCATACGTGTTTAAAATTCTGTTAATGTTTTTACTGCCACCACTGCTCCTGGGAGGCTGTTCACTGTATTGACTGCTCTTTCTGTGAAAATGACTAACATATTTACTGAAGCATGAGTTTCCAGGACAAGGGTTCAGTTCATCATACGACACTAATACAAAGCTAACTACCTGTCTGTGAAGAAATATTTTCCAATGCCACTTCTGAATCTGTCCTCTCAAAGCCTCAGACTGTAACCTCTTGAACTTTTTTAAAGTTTAGAACTGTTTTACGTCCACAAAACAATGAAACAACATTGCAGAGAAAACCTTAACTACCCGATCAAAGCTAGAGGATCAATGATCCCTCACCCACCCCCCACCCCCAGATCTGCATTCCTGTCAACCCCTAATGCTCATTAAAACACATTTTACCAACTTTTATTTATTTATTTTATTTATTTGTTACACTTATATCCCACATTTTCCCACCTATTTGTAGGCTTAATGTGGCTTACATAGTACCAGGGAGGCGTTTGCATAACAAATACAAATTGATGTTATGGTAAGATAAAGTTCATACGGCACAGCCACATTAGGGAATGGTTCAACGGAAGAGTTGTGTTATGTCCATTTCGTACTTTGGGTTTGTTGTGTTGCAGAGATCAGGCATTTATGAGGGATTAGATTGTAAGCTCTTTGAGCAGGGACTGTCTTTCTTCTATGTTTGTGCAGCGCTGCGTATGCCTTGTAGCGCTATAGAAATGCTAAATAGTAGTAGTAGTAGTAGTAGTCTCTTGTAACCAGAGCTAATATTGTGATGTCATAATGCCTCAGTCCACCAATAAGAGCCAACCTCATCAGTGATGTCACAATGGCTTGATTGTCCTATACTTGGCTCACTTTTATTACATAGCTCTTTGAGCAGGGACTGTCTTTCTTCTATGTTTGTGCAGCGCTGCGTACGCCTTGTAGCGCTATAGAAATGCTAAATAGTAGTAGTAGTAGTAGGATTAGTTGGGTGTGCTTTTGTAAACAGGTAAGTTTTTAGTTTTCCCCACACTCATAACTATACCCCCCCATGCCAACTGCCTACTCTAATCCAAGCCACTACAAACTCCCATCCCAATTAATCTATCAACATTGTGGATATTATGGGGGCAGTTCTAGAAGTGGGCAGGAAAATTAGGCGCATAGGAGCAGCACACTGAGTGCAAATTCTATACTAGCATCTGGTCGCAACTATTCCGTTCTAAAAAATACTAGAACATATCAGCACGTAGGCACCTACAATTAAGCATGGCCACCTGCCACGTCAAGAGCAGGCATAAATACAGCACTTTGGTGCATAGCTTAACAGTATTCTGTAATTTACGCATGTAAAGTAGGAGTTGTACCTGTGCTACACCCACTTGGACACTGGCTTTCATTTATGCACTAAGGGGGCCTTTTGTTAAAGGGTTGGCGTGTGACAACAGGCTTGCCGTGCACCAATAGTGGAGGAGTAGCCTAGTGGTTAGTGCAGTGGACTCTGATCCTGGGGAACTGGGTTCAATTCCCACTGCAGCTCCTTGTGACTCTGGGCAAGTCACTTAACCCTCCATTGTCCCAGGTACAAATAAGTACCTGTATATACTATGTAAACCGCTTTGAATGTAGTTGCAAAAACCTCAGAAAGGTGGTATGTCCAGTCCCAGTTCCTTTTCCGTATTTGAGATTCTACATGGAATGTTGCTACTATTGGAGATTCTAGATGGAATGTTGCTACTATTTGAGGTTCTACATGGAATGTTGCTAGTGAAGGAGTAGCCTAGTGGTTAGTGCAGCGGTCTTTGATCCTGGGGAACTGAGTTCAATTCCCACTGCAGCTCCTTGTGACTCTGGGCAAGTCACTTAACCCTCCATTGCTCCAGATACAAAAATTAGAACCTGAATATATGTAAACCGCTTTGAATGTAGTTGCAAAAACCTCAGAAAGGTGGTATATCAAGTCCCAGTTCCCTTTCCCAATCTGGAACTACTGCTGGGCTATCGCAGGAGCCTAGTGGTATTTCCCACCCCCTAGCATGCACCATTTCCAGTGCTACAAAAATGTTTTATAGTGGCCGGTGCTTACCCAGCGGTAATCGCTACACGGTTACCACCACGTTAGCACAGGAGCCCTTACCGCCACCTCAATGGGTGGCGGTAAGTGCTCCCCCCCCCCCCCCCCGAAAAAAATGGCCGTGTGGGAAGTGGCTCACTTACTGCACGGCCATTTCTTTCCAGAAAAAAAAAGATGGCCTTTTACCCGCTGCGGTATAAGTGGTCTCAGGCCCCCTTTTACCACAGCTTAGTAAAAGGATCCCTAAGCAAATTAGGTGCCAAAATTAGACAATAGGGCACATGTGTAAATGCTCCTATTGTCTAATTTTAGCATGCAAATGGCGTTTACATTGAGGTGCTAAAGTTACAGAATGAGCAGGAATAATCATCATCATTTATTAGTTTGGTATACCGCAAGGGACCAATGGCATCTAAGCGGTGTACAAAAAACAATGGCTAGCTAAAGGTATAAGAAAAAAAAACAGAGAAAGTAAGGGAAAAAGAGGCGATAAGGAAACTAAGTAAGGGATGGAAAAGCAAGTTTGAATAAGTGGGGTTTGAGTGCTGTTTTAAAGGTAGTGAATGAGGATTCAGAGAAGATCTGGGAAGGGAGTGGGTTCCAGAGCATAGGACCAATATAACTGCAAGCAGAAGTCCAGGTGGTATCTAAACGAATAACAGGAAGAGGAGGGAGGGAGAGGAGACCGGCATTAGAGGACTGGTGTACGCGGAGTGGGGGGGAGCAGGAGCGTAGGAAATGAGAAAACGTAAGTAGTCAGGGGCATAGGGAAAGCGTCCTTTAAGTGAGGGTCAAGAGTTTGAAATGAATGTTTGAGGAGAGAGGCAACCGGTGTTCAGAGTGAAAGAGTGGAGTAACGTTCTCAAAGAGGCATTATGAAGTAGTCGTACAGCTGTAGATTGTACTAACTACAGGTGCTTGATAGAATAAAGTGGCAAACCAGCACATAGGGAGTTGCAATAGTCCACACATGTGATGACCAAGGCAAGGAGCAAAACGCGGATAGTAGGGGAAGGGAAAAAGGAGTGAACTGAGCAAATCCAGTGAAGGGCATAGAATGAGGAGTGGACTACAGTGTCAATTTGCGCCTTGAGCAGATGGTTCAGAAAAACACCAAGGACTTTAATAGAATCTTTATAAGAGAGAGGAAATTGATCAATCAGTGGAGCAGGAGGAATAGCCGCATGGGGGTCAGCAAATAACTTCGCATTTCTTAGTGTTGAGGAATAAACGATGATCCTTCAACCATGACAAAACCTTTTGAAGGTAGAGATTGAGTTTGGCAAGATCAGTGTATTTGGGAGGAATATGGTAGAGAATCTGGATGTCATTCAAATAGCAGAACGGGGGGGACAACAATTGGGCTGGATAAGAGTTAAAAGTGGAGTAAGAAAGATGTTAAAGAAAACAGGGGCGAGAAATCGAACCTTGTGGGATTCCAGATAGAATGGAAAGAGTTGGAGACTGAGTCAAGATGCGAGAGTTGGTAGGTTCGGTTAGTCAGATAGCTCTGGCACCATCTGAGGACCAATAGAATGTAGGTCCAGAGAGAGGAGGCGGTGATCAACAAAGTTGAAAGCTGAAGAAAGTTGTAGAGAAACAACCAGTATGGAGAAAAGCTGATCCAGAGAAGTTTGAATACAATCGTGAAGGGCAACAAGAAGGGTTTCTGTGCTTTGGTATTTCCTAAAGCCTGCTTTGTAGGAGTGGAGGACTAGAGACTTATCAAGGAATGAGGATAGCTGGTGAAAGAAGTTTTTCAAGAACTTTAGAAAAGAAAGGGAGATTGGAAACTGGATGTTAATTCACTGGATCAGAGAGCTCAAGAGCAGGTTTCTTAAGAAGTGGGCTGACAAGGGGCCTGTTCCATTCACCTGGAACTGTCCCGAAGGAGAGACTAGCTTGAAGGATTGGAAGAAAAAGGAGGAGACAATCAGATGACAGCCGTTTGAAGAGATAAGCTGGTCAGGGGTCGAGGCCTGAGCCTGAGGGTTTGCATCAGATAAGGAGGAAAGTGAAGTGGGATTGAAATAACTCCATGTGAAAGAGGAGGAGGAGGAGGAATGGAGGGGGTGGGCAGGGGAGAGGGAATTTCAGGGGGAGGAAGGCATAGTGGAAGGAGAAGAAGAGATAATGGCAAAAGATTAACAAAGGGTATCAACTTTATTTTGCCATAAGGAGGCAAGGGTATGCAAAGGTAGGATGGCAGAGTCATAGGTCAGGGGTTGAAACTCTTGGGCTAGCGCATTGATGATGTGAAATAAAGTACTAGACTTATTTTCAGCACAAGAAATGTGGTGTGAGTAATAGTTTCTTTTAGCATGCCGTAAAGATGAGTGGTAAAAGCGAAGATGAGAATTATAAATGGACAAGGGCAGATGAGGAGCACTGTTTATGTCAGTGGTACACATCTAAGTTGAGCCTTGTAAAGTTTAAGATCTGGGGAGAACCACGGAGCTGAGCCCAGGCAACCTTTAGAATATGTGAGGGATGGGGCAACCTTATCAAGTGCAGAGAGGAGAGAGGAATGAAGTTCATGGCGCAAAGGGAGAGTAGTGCAGCGGAAGCAGTCTCCAGATGAGGTGGAAGGAAAACCTACAGTTTATTATTATCGTTGGTAAAGGTGCGCCGGGAAGCAGGAGGCCACAAGCGAACAGGAGATGGAGAAAAGAGATAGTAATGAGTGGTCAGACCAGGGGACCCAATGGAAGGAGTTGGAAGAGGGAGTGAAAAGAGAAAAGGACTGAGAGAAAATGAGGTTGAGGGTGTTGGGATCGAAATATATTGAATAAGACCAATGCTTTGGGTAAGAGAGTAAAAGGTTGCGGAACTGTCCAATAAAGGGAGATTAAAGTCACCGAGGATCAGTAGTGGCTTATAAATAACACTCACTTCAGAAAGGAAAGTGGAAAGTGCATCTAGCAAAAAAGACAGGGGAGGGAGGGTGGTAGACCTGTAGCTAGAAAGAAGATATACAAAAGCGCAAGATGCCAATGTTAGAGATTGTAAGAGGACTGAAGGAACATGGAGTAACCCAAAAGGTGTAGGAAAAAATGAAGGCAACACTTCTTGAGGGACGTGGTAATTGATGAAAACTGTAACCAGGGGGAATGTGCCTATAGGCTAGGGCTATTCTATGGAACATTGAAGACATTGCTATGCACCCTCAGACAGAACCTGAACGTAGCTACCCCAAACATCTAAAATGGATTGCACTCTCTTATCGCCTTGCAACTACCTATGATCTATCTGCAGAAGCCGATGCAGAAAATTTCACTATTACCAGAAAAAAAGGAGACTACAACCCCAAACAAGAATACAAAAGGACGTTATAATGCCTTTGTATCGGTCCATGGTACGACCGCACCTTGAATATTGTGTTCAGTTCTGGTCGCCGCATCTGACAAAAAGATATAGTGGAATTAGAAAAGGTGCAGAGAAGGGCGACGAAAATGATAAAGGGGATGGGACAACTTCCCTATGAGGAAAGGCTAAAGTGGCTAGGGCTCTTCAGCTTGAAGACAAGGCAGCTGAGGCCGGGGATATATGATAGAGGTCTATAAAATAACGAGTGGAGTTGAACAGGTAGATGTGAAGCATCTACGCTTTCCAAAAATACTAGGACTAGGGAACATGCGATGAAGCTACAATGTAGTAAATTTAATACAAATTGGAGAAAATGTTTCTTCACTCAATGTGTAATTAAACTCTGGAATTCCTTGCCAGAGAATGTGGTAAAGGCAGTTAGCTTAGCGGAGTTTAAAAAAGGTTTAGATAGCTTCCTAAAGGAAAAGTCCATAGACCATTATTAAAAGGACTTGGGGAAAATCCACTGCTTATTTCTGGGATAAGCAGCATAAAATGTATTCTTCTTTTTTGGGATCTTGCCAGGTACTTGTGACCTGATTGGCCACTGTTAGAAACAGGATGCTGGGCTTGATGGACCTTTGGTCTCTCTCAGTGTGGCAATACTTATGTAAGATCGTCTTCTTGCCCATCAACTATGATGGATTTGGGTTTAATGATAGTATATTCCATCAGTTTGGTATTCATGGTCAGGTACTGAATTGGTTCCAGGGCTTTTTTGCTATATGCTGTTTTTATGCTGTCAAAAAGGATGGAATTTTGTCTGAAAAGTGAAAGGCATTCTGTGGAGTCCCAAAGAGTCCCCCCCCCCCCCTTCACCTCTACTTTTCCGTTTGTTTATGCAGTCCCTTGGTATGGAGTTAGACCAATTTGGCCTATGCAGATGATATCACTGTTATTTTACTTCTGTCTCCATATTGGCCAGAAACTTTGGGACATATTTGAGAGCCTATGAGATTAATAAATAGAGAATTGGATTCTGGTTCATCGTCTTCAAATTAACAAAGAGAAAACTAAGTTTTTATGGTTGGGAGCCAGTAATGATCCTAGGTTTATTCAAGATCTTAACATTGATGATAACATTTTTTAATTGGATTTAATACAATCAATGGTCCTAAGCCATGCAGATTACTGCAACGGAATCTACGCGGGCTACAAAGAACAACTCATAAAAAAACTCTAGACCCCCCAAAATACAGCAGCCAAGCTGATATTCAGCAAAACACGCTTCGAAAATGCCAAACCCCTCCGAGAAAAGTTGCATTGGCTCCCAGTCAAAGAACAGATCATCTTCAAAATCTGCACCTTAGTCCACAAAATCATATACGGCATAGTCCCAGAATACATGACAGACATCATACACTTACCAATAAGAAACAAAGTCAGATCATCAAGATCCTACTTAAACCTGCACAACCCAAATTGCAAAGGACTGAAATACAAAACAACTTACGCAGCCGCCTTCTCCTACATAAGCGCACAACTATGGAATGGGCTCCCAAAAGCTGTGAAAACAATCCACGACCACTTGAACTTCAGGAAATTACTAAAAACCAACCTCTTCAAAAAGGCCTACCCCAACGACCCCACATAACCCTCTTCACCTACCAACACAGCATGACTATGATCGAACAGGACATTCATTCCGACCCTCCACTTATACCTCATACGATCACTATACAAGTTTGTATTTGTTATCCATCGACTGTGCAAGCGCCTTTGACAGTACTATGTAAGCCACATTGAGCCTGCAAATAGGTGGGAAAATGTGGGGTACAAATGCAACAAATAAATAAATATCATGTACATTCGATAGTGAAGACATTTTTTATATCCTTAGGAATCTGAGGACTATAAAAAAAATACTTTTCTGCTGATACATTTAGGACCCTGTTTACTAAGCCATGCTAGCGTTTTTAGTGCGTACTGATTAGCATGCGCTAAACACTAGAGACACCCATCTATGGGTATCTCTAGTGTTTAGCACATGCTAAAAATGCTAGCGCACCTCACCACCAGGAGCAGCAAGGTAGGAGTGTAACAGGAACGCTCTGCCAAAGATAGTGAAGGCAACGTGCGACCACCTCAATTTCTGGAAAGAACTAGAAACGGACCTGTTCGGGAAGGCATATCCCGCCGATCCAACATAAAAGGACTGAGTACCTGCGGCACAGCGGGGCCAGGGATCATATTGGACACACCCAATTTCCCCGTTCCTCCCTAAGCTCCCCATTATATCAGCCATACAATGAACCCTATTCTAATGCAATAACACCTTGTATTTGTTCATACCGGAACTGGCGAATGTAATGTAACAAATAAATTACTATTACTACTACTACTTAACATTTCTAGAGCGCTACTAGGGTTACGCAGCGCTGTACAGTTTAACAAAGAAGGACAGTCCCTGCTCAAAGGAGCTTACAATCTAAAGGACAAAATGTCAAGTTGGGGCAGTCTAGATTTCTTCAATGGAGGTATAGTGGTTATGTGCCGAAGGCAACATCGAAGAGGTGGGCTTTGAGTAAGGATTTGAAGATGGGCAGGGAGGGGGCTTGACGTATGGGCTCAGGGAGTTTATTCCAAGCATAGGGTGAGGCAAGGCAGAAATTGCGGAGCCTGGAGTAGGCGGGCCCTTAGAGTTTTTGTTCAACTACTTTTACTGTTATGGCGTAATTACTGTAACCTTTGGTTAAGTTGCTCTAAAGCCTTGACCAACCGGCTGCAGATTATTCAAAATACAGCAGTTAGATTGATTTTGATTTTTGGCCTACATAAGTATGAATTTGTTAAATGTTTCTATTCTAGGTTGCATTGGTTGCCCATCATGGCAAGGGTTCAATTTAAATTATGCATTATGACTTTTACAATTCCTTTAAATGCGATGAGTTTAATAACACTATTACATGGTGCTAGTTCAAGATACAATACTTGAAACCAGTTTTTTTATTGTATTTTCTGGCGGTGAGTAAATTAAAATCAGTTAAACATCTGTCTTTATCTACACAATACCAGATGGTAGAAATCTGGAATTCAGTACCTTTTTTTTCTATGATCTTGCAGACAGTACTCATGTTTTCGGGAAAATGTGGTTTTTCAATCTCTGATTCAATCTAATTGTCATTGACATTGTTTCTGCTGTAATTTCTCAGGGTATAAGAATTAGGTTCTGTTTGTTAGCATTGACTGACTACTGTTGCAATTCCCAGACGTGTTGGTCCGGTTTTCTATTAATGAAATCCACCCTGAACTGTAAAAGTTGTAGCGGAATAGAAGACATGGTATAACATAACATGATCTAGAAAACCATAATCTACTCCCTGCTCTCTAACCCTCCCCCCTTAAATACTCATCACCGCTACACAACCCTCTCCCCCAAACCATACTCCTTTCTTCGTTTTAAAAAGAAAGAAGTGATCTGTCTTCAGCTACTCATCTGTTCTACCTGCTCAATGCCTTTCTCCTCCCATTCCTTAAATGTGCAACTGCATAGCAGGTATGAAATTACCCACAGAGGCAAGTACACCAAGCAGGCCACTGGCTGCTGCCAGGGCCGGTCTTAGGCAGGGGCAACAGGAGCGGTCGCACAGGGCCCCGTGGCCCTTTCTCCCTCTCCCTGCCATTCGGTCCTCACCTACCCGCCCTCAGGTTTCCGACAGCCCTCCTTTCCTTCCAGCCGCCCTGCGTTTAAAAAGTTGCAGCGGTGGCAGTGAAAGCAGCAGGCTTGTCTCTAGCCTTCCCTTCTCTCTCAGTGTCCCACCTTTCTCTGATGCAATTTCCTGTTTCCGCAAGGGCAGGACACTGAGAGAGAAGGGAAGGCTAGAGACAAGCCTGCTGCTTTCACTGCCACCGCTGCAACTTTTTGAATGCAGGGCGGCTGGAAGGAAAGGAGGGCTGTCGGAAACCTGAGTGTGGGCAAGTGGGGCTAGGGTTGGAACTGAAACTCGGGGTCTGAAAAGGGGGTAAGTTGGGGGCTGGGGCAAGTCACTGGACATGGAGGGAAGGGCAGAGGAGAATCGCTGGACATGGATGGGAGGGGAGGGCAGGGGAGAGAGGAGAGTTGCTGGACATGGATGGATGGAGGGGAGGGCAGGAGAAATGATGGACATGGATGGAGGTGAGGAAAGACAGGAATGAAATGCAAATGGATGGAGGGAAGGGGAGAGAGGAGAAATGCTGGACACGGATGAAGTGGAGGGCAGGGCAGGGAAGAGAGGAAAAATGTTGGAAGGAAGGACAGAGGAAGGATTTGCACACGAATGGAGGGGAAAGGAGATAGGAGAAATGCTGGACATGAATGGAGGGGAGGAAATACAGAGGAAGTACATGCACATGGACTTAGAGGAGAGAGGAGAAATTCTGGACATGGATGGAGGGGAGGGAAGACAGAGGAAGGAGATGCACATGGATTTAGGGGAGAGGAGAAATTCTGGACATGGATCGAGGGGCGGGGAGAGTTGAAATGCTGGACATGGATGGAGGGGAGGGAAGAGAAAGGACATGAGATGAACATGGATGGGAGGGGCAGAGGAGAATTGCTGGACATAATGGGAGAGAAGGGGAGAGAGGAGAGTTGCTGGACATGGATGGATGGAGGGGAGGGCAGGAGAAATGATGGACATGGATGGAGGTGAGGAAAGAAAGGAACGAGATGCACATGGATGGAGGGCAGGGAAGAGAGGAGAAATGTTGGAGGGAAGGAAGGACAGAGGAAGGAGATGCACATGAATGGAGGGGAAAGGAGATAGGAGAAATGCTGGACATGGATGGAGGGGAGGGAAGACAGAAGAAGTAGATGCACATGGATGGAGGGGATGGGGAAAGGAGAAATGTTGGACATGAATGGAGGGGAGGGAAGAAAGAGGAGCAGATGCACATGGACTTAGAGGAGAAATTCTGGACACGGATGGAGGGGAGGGGAGAGTTGAAATGCTGGACATGGATGGAGGGAAGGGAAGGGAAGGGAGAGGACATGAGATGAACATGGATGGAGGGGAGGAGACAGAGGAGAAATGCTGGACATGGATGAAGGGGAGGGAAGAGAGAGGAAGGAGATGCATATTGACAGAGATGAGGGAAAGGGAAAAGAGGAGAAAAACTGCACATGGCTGGAGAAAATAGGCAAAAGCTGGATCAGCTCTATACCTCCTCCAGTCAAGTCCGCGGAAGACCCAGCTTTTACCTATGGATGTAGGGCAAGAAACGAAGAAGAAAGGAGGAAAGTAAAGAAATAAATGGAAAGGAAGCCCTGGAAGTGGAGTTAAGGGAGCAGATAGAGAGCAGCAGAATCAGAGACTGGGCCCAACATGATCAGAAAGCAAAGTCACAAGCCAACAAAGGTAGAAAAAAAAATCATTTTATTTTCATTTTAGTGTTTGGAATATGTCCAATTTGAGAATTTACATCTGCTGTCTTATTTTGCAATGTATAGCAATGTTCTATTTTTCTGGTATTGTGCTGCATGCAGAGTCTGTATGCTAATTTGGTTTGTGTCATTTTGGGTATACTGGAGCTGTAACAGCTTACAGAAATTATTTATAATGAAACCCCCCCCACCCCAAGTTATTTTTCTTCTCTTGTGTAATGATTTCAATGATTACTGTTCATATGCGCCATGGCTGGTAAACGGGTGTGGCTAAATGTTCCAACATTGTCCAGTTCAGCACACTATTAGCAGCCAAGTTCATACAAAGTTAATTATGTTCAGTGGAAAATAAATCTGTTGGCTCAGGCTGCCTGCTATCTGAATATTCCATCACTGTTTCATTATTGCTACCAAGTATTACATATTAAGGGGATTCATTTTAATTCATTTATCTAGTCCTTACGTGCACATGGTTTTGCTTTTTAAACCCAAAGGTTTCCTAGTATAGCATTTTTCATGTTTGAATTAGTTTTGGTATACAAGTTTTGCTTGATTTGTCTTTATTTGAAATAAAAGAAAATGTTTAAAACATGTCTTCTGAACAAGGGGCTGGGCCGGCTGGGTGGGGGCGGGGCACCAAACTTGTCTGTACAGGGCCCCACAATTGCTAAGACCGGCTCTGGCTGCTGCATCTTTACATTTTTGCCTCCAGGCCTTCCTACCGACTAAAATAAACCAGATCGATTAAAAGGTCACCAGTAGCTTCCAAGTCTCATCAAAAAGTTGTTCAACAAGTACTCAAGTTTCTAAGATCCTTCCTGGCACTACCAAAGCATACATAATTATTGAGGAAAAATAACCTTCTCAAATAATGCAATTCATCCTGCCAAAGGTACAGTGAGATCCTGCCATTGCTGCAACTTCTCCCCACGTCTTTAATCAGCTGCAAGATATTGCTCCGATATACATGTTACTATGTTACTATAAGTATTGCCATACTGGGAAAGACCAAAGGTCCATCGAGCCCAGCATCCTGTTTCCAACAGTGGCCAATCCAGGTCACAAATACCTGGCAAGATCCCAAAAAAGTACAAAACATTTTATACTGCTTATCCCAGAAACAGTGGATTTTCACCAAGTCCATTTAATAATGGTCTATGGACTTTTTCTTTAGGAAGCCGTCTAAACCTTTTTTAAACTCTGCTAAGCTAACCGCCTTTACCACATTGTGTGGCAACAAATTCCAGAGTGTAATTACACATCGAGTGACTAAATATTTCCTCCGATTCGTTTTAAATTTACTACTTTGTAGCTTCATCGCCAACCTCAGTACAATCCAAGGGCTCACCTTCCCCATGACACTTTCTCAATCACTTCTCTAACTACTCTGGAAAATATTATTCATCATACCTGTCTTACAACATTATCGTTAGACCCTTTTCCTTCTAGCTGGCTCAAAATTGAGCGCCATGGTCTCTCACCAAAGGAATTTGTACCACAGCAATGGAAAAGGGCCATTGTTAAGCCAGTTCTCAAAAACCCTTCCATTGATCCTTTGGATCCCACAAATTATCGGCCTATTTCTAATCTTAGTATTGTCTCAAAAATTGTGGGAAAATAGCCTTTTACCAGCTCCTTTCCCATGTGGATCAAGCACCCTAGACAAACAGGGTTTAAATCCAACCATAGTACAGAAACAATTACTACTTATTAGCGGCTTAAATTCTGTTATGGAAAAGGGGACATCGTACTCCTCATTTCGCTGGATTTAACAGCCACTTTGGATCTGGTAGATCATTCTCTTCTAATCACACAGCTCCAGTCCATGGGTCTATCAAATCTCACTCTTCTTTGGTTTGAGTCATTTCTCTCGAATCAGGTTTATTGTGTGTCCACTACTGGGGACGTGTCCCCTGAGGTACCCTTGTGTTGTGAGATGCCCTCTCTCTCTTACTACTTAATATTTTCATCAGTCTGTTAGCAACCCTTTTGCAAGACCTTAATATTCAATTTTCATTTGTGCAGATATCCCAAGGCTCCCCTCTCACTGAATTTAGCACCGCTTCAAGCTGCATTATTATCGCTGTCACACTGGCTAACATCACACAAACTTGTCCTTAATCCTTCTAAAACCAGCACCTGCTGGATCATGGGATCTTTGCATACACCTTCTGCTCCATTAACTCTTTTTGACTTGTTGATTGTTTCCAATACTTAATTATTGACTCCAGGTTCTCTTTCGACAAACAGGAGGTAAAGAAAGCTTTTTTTTCTGGTTTATTTATTTATTTACTAGTAAAAAAGGCCCTTTTCTGACACAAATGAAACGGGCGCTAGCAAGGTTTTCCTCGGAGTGTGTACGTTTGACAGAGTGTATGAGAGAGTGACCGTGTGAGAGAGAGAGTGAATCTGCGAGTGTGTGTGTGTGACAGAGAGGGTGAGACTGGGTGAGAGTGTGTCTGTGAGAGAGAGTGTGTGTGCTTGGGGCCCCCCCTTCCTCCGAGTTCCAGGGTCGTCATCCCCCCTTCCTCCGAGTTCCAGGGTCGTCCCCCCGTTTTTTTTTTCTTAACGTTTTTGTACAGGTGGTGCATTCCCCCCGTCCTCCCCTCTCGTCCCCTCCTCCAAGTTCCAACCCCCCCTCCCCCCCAGTTCCAGACCCCCCTCCCTCCCTTCGAATTCCAGACCCTCCTCCGAGTTCCAGACTCCTCCCTCTCTCCGAGTTCCAGACCCCACCTCCCTGCCCCCTTCCTCCGATTTTCCGACCCCCCCCTCGGAGTTCCTGACCCCTGGATCCCCCCTGCCACGACCCTCTTGAGCCCCCCTTCCCACCGCCAACCCTCTGGGCTTTGTAGCCCATCTGTGAACAAAGTTACAGACACAGGCAGGCAAACGCATAGAACGTTGGGGGTGAGAATTATTATATAGGATTACATTTGTACCCCGCGTTTTCCCACTAAGAGCAGGTTCAATGCGGCTTACATTTTAACAGGGATTACAGAGTATTGATGAAGAAACAAAATATAAGTTAAGAATATCAGAATACCAAAAGAAATAAGTAGGTAGAGACTGGGCAAGAGTGAAGGGAGTAGAAGGGGTATGAGCAAGGATAGGTGAGCATTGGAGGAGGGGTAGAAGAGGCGAAAGGGGGATGGGCACATGGGATAAGCATAGGGAAATTTGGTTGGAGAAGTGGATTCGGTCATTGTCATTGTCTCCTGGAAATGTGATGG